>NC_052479.1:27108914-27213593 GCF_009730915.1 Dioscorea cayenensis subsp. rotundata | reverse complement strand
GTTGATCAAAGATAGCCAGGAATTGGAAAGAGAGTAAATTTTATTACTCAAGAGAATAACTATTACAAAACTGAATTCCTCTTGCCCATAGGCTTACATTAAATAGGAAAAAATATCAAAGATATGAAAATAATCCTAAAACGGAGATAATTCGAAAATATACCAAAATTGGTAAATTTTCAAATACCGGCAAGAAATAAAAGAGTTAACAAAATAAAGACTATCGCCATAAACGTCTTACAAATCAGATATTTCTAGCCAAAGAAATGGCGAAATAAATTATTACTAAAAATAGCAAAATTAGGGTTTTCGAGGCCTAAACGATGGAATTTGGCCGAAATCATGCATGACTGGTGACTTGTGTTTGTTGGCCCGTTTCCCATCAGACTAGGCCCAAGTAACCTAAAAACTCCACTGCCCGGCGAATTACTAAAATACTCTTATTACTTCGAGTCCCACTTCTGCATGAACGCGCATGCCATCTCCTCAATACGTCCCGCATCACAATTCTTGCTATTACTGGAAGAGGTCACTCCAAGAGGTCACAATTCCTGCTATTATGACGTGCCCTAGTTTTTTACTACTTTAAGTGTTGAAGTCACTACAAGAGGTCTTCCACTTTAAACAACAAAGAAGAAGCTGCAATAGAAGCATCAGAGGCATAAATTGGAAAGTTCACAATTCCTCCATGCATCATCAATTAATTTACAAGCAACAGAAGAAGTCACTACTTTTGTCTGGTTTAATTCACAATCATGGGTTAATTTATGCATCATTTCTTTGTGATAAAAGTTCACAATTTCAGCAAAAAGTATGAAAGCTCACTCCTGCATAAAAGTTCACTCAATTCAGGATAAATTTGACTCAATTCAACCCCCAATTAAATACAATCAGATCATATTACACTATACAAATTTTCCATTAAAAACACATTTCATTAACACCAAAAAGTATGAAGTTCACACAAGAGAACATACAAGTTATTGTTGTCCCCACATATTTGCCAAAAAATAAATAAATAAAAGTTATTGTTGTCCCCACAGGACATACAAGTATGAAGCAACATTGCTAAAAAAAACTATGGCCTTCACATTTACCCAAAACCAAAACCACAAAACATACAAGTTGCTGTTGTCCCCACTGTTCCAAAAAATATAGAACATTCAAGTATGTATTTACATTATGCAGTTTACCAAAAAAACAAAATTGAAACACCCCATCAAGACTTTCCCACACTAGGTGGTTTCCATATTCTCTTTCTTTTCCCAACAGTTATCTCTTTCTCTTTAGCCTCCAAAGTGTTGTCCTTCATTTGAGACCTCAATACAGGTCATGTACCCAATTTCTTCTTCCCTACTCCTGCTAGCAGTGGTTTTTTCCCTCCACTTGTCTGAGTCACTGCCACATATTGGTTATAGATGTTTTTCACCTGAAAGCCAAGAAGAACACGAATTTAGAAATTATATTGGGGTTCATATTGTGAACAAATTTATATTCACCCTTTGATGAATCATCAAAGAAGCCCCTCCTCTTAGTTGGTTCATGTTCTTCTTCATGTCCTTCATTACCATCTCCTCCACTCATCCCAGAAACCCCTCCACTCGGTAGATCAACCTTGCATTATGGTTTGGAAAAAAAATTAGATTGCATCATAAAAATCAAAAACTCAGTATTATGAGATAAAAACCTGTTGTTAATGTTCTTGTAAAACTTGAGGGTCAATTGAATCAATTGGGTTATTCTCTGTTTCCTGTGGAAATCAGATTCATTAATGATATATTCAACCATAATTATTCTTAAGCACTCATTAATCTACTCACCTCATTGTTAGTAGGTTCTCCACCAGGCCTTGATATGTTTGATGCCCTTCTATTCCTCTTCTTCCCCACTCCAGCTGGCAGTTCTTTTTCCTTATGCTTGTCTGAGTCGCTGCCACATCTTGGTTATAGATGTTTTTCACCTGAAAGCAAGTAGAACACGAATTTAGAAATTGCAGTGGGGTTCATATTGTGAACAAATTTATATTCACCTTTGATGAATCATCCGAGAAGCCCCTCTTCTTAATTGGTTCATGTTCTTGTTGGCATGCATCTTCTTCTTCATGTCCTTCATTACCATCTCCTCCACTCAGTAGATAAACATTGCATTATGGTTTGGAAAAAAAACATTAGATTGCATCATAAAAATCAGAAACCCAGTATTATGAGATAAAAACCAGGTGGTAATGTTCTTGTAAAACTTGAGGGTCAATTGCATCAATTGGGTTATTCTCTATTTCTTGTGGAAATCAGATTCATTAATGACATATTCAACCATAATTATTCTCAAGCACTCATTAATCTACTCACCTCATTGTTGGTAGGTGCTCCGCCAGGCCCTGATGTGCTTGATGCCCTATTATTCCTCTTCTTACCCTGCCATGCATGAATGATTGTGTCACTATAATAACCAAATTTATAACACAAAACCCACTAAGATCAAATTAAAATTACAAACCCGTGATGAGTGAAACCTCTTGTCGTGTCCCTTACACCACATATGCTACAAGTCATTGTGAAACCCTTTCTACTGACCTTACCTTTGTTATATCCAGCCTCTTCACCTGCCTCTTTTCTCCTAAGCATTGGTCTCTTCCCCTTGCTTTTGTGGATAGGCTCTGTTGGGTTTATTGGTTGTTGGTCACTCCTAGGCCAGCAGTCATTGCCTTGTGTAGGGTGTAGTATATGCTTTTATGTCTCCAGAAAAGTGGACATTCTATAACACTCATCTACATAATTCTCAGTGTTGTCTTGATTTGAAAATAATGGCTAAAATAGCATGGCAACATGGCCACCCAGTGAGCTGCCATTTTCTGCATGTCCATGTTTTGTCAGTCATGTTACTATGAATTGACCACCAGGTTCTGTTACTTGCTATTGGCTACCACCTGACCATGTTGATCTGCATGCCCAACTTAATGCTTTTGCTTTCTCTAATTTTGTATGATCTTTGGATAGAGCATCGTTTGGTATTTTTCCATTGCATCTCTCCTTTTTGAATCCTTATCATCAATCTTGTTCTAATTGCTTCATTTAAACTAATTACCCCTTTTTTTTCTAGCTTCTAGGATGACACCGTTGAAACATTCACTTAAATTATTAAACAGTATGTCACATTCGAACTAATGTTTGAAGTGTGACCTAGCCCAATGATGAGGGTCTATGTTTTTCATGTATTCACATGCTTCACGAGACATCGCACTAAGGGTCTCTAATTCCTTGTTGAAGGCAAGAGCATAGGAAGTCTTAGCACACTTCCGCATTTGATCTTTAAGTGTCTTGCCCTTGAAATTTTTTCTAAAGTTGGTGTGTATGTGTATGACACAATCTGTGCTCACTATGGGGAACAGTTCCTCTATAGCAATTGCTAAGCCCTATGGTTAAGTAGAAAGGTTTTCACACATACAAAAAACAAATAAAAAAACACAAGGACAAAAAACAACACTGCATTAGCAATGTACTAGCAATTGAATCATTAAAAACCCATATAAAGTAACCATACCTTCTGCCTGTTAGTCATGAAAGCCCAATTGTGGCTGTTATTAATCTCCAGATCTTGTGCCAAAAGCTCCAAGAACCAGGTCCAGTTCTCTCTGTTCTCCCTTTCTACCCTGACCTATGCTATGGGATAGATGCAACCATTTGCATGTATTCCCACAGCAGAGAGAAGCTGGACTCCATAGAATCCTTTGAGGAAGCAACCATCCAATGATATGATCTGCCTGTAGCCATCTTTGAAACCTGCCTTCAATGGAGGCAAATACACATACATACCTTAAAATATGGTTGCATTACACTTTATCTTGACAGTTGATATTGGGTGTGATCTTAGCAGCTTAAGATTGTAGTCATACAGCCTTCTTATTTAATCATTCTCATCACCATCTATCAACCTGTATTAAGCAGGAAAAGAGATAATATTAAGTTTTACATATGAAATTTATCATCTATCAAGCTAATGAATAATTGTAACAAGAATTTTACCTTCTTGCAATACCCTTTGCTCTCCAAGCCTTGAGGGTACTAATTTTAACCTCCTCATTGGTCCTAACTACTTGAATAATCCCAGCAGTAGACCAATTGGGTTTTGCACTAAATTGTTCCAAATACTTGTTTGCAATCCATTGGGCATTCAAAAGCCTTATCCTATGTTATCTGGTACATTCATAGGTGAGGATTCCTAACTTGATTTGAACTATATTCTTGTCCTTAATCAATAGAGTAGCCCACAAATAAAAAGGACATCCCTTCCTGCATATTGCCTTGCACCTTTTGCTGTTACTTGGTCTGAAATTCATCTCCACCCTATGTTTTATATCATAATTTCTCACAGCCTCTCTGAACTGCTTAAAGTCTCTAAACTTCATACCAACTTTAAACTATGGGTCTTTCATATCAAACCCCTCAACAAACTCTGCATATTTAGGTATACTTGTAGCCACATCTTCCTCATCTGTTGAAGAATAGGAATGCAATTCTTCTTAAGCCCCATCTTCACTCTCATAGTCATCCCCATCTCTTGCAGGCCCTTCTACACAATATTGTCCACTGATACTATGCCATCACCACTAACCTCATGTACATCATTTTCCTCACCACTAAGACTATAATCTGAGTCATACAGATCACTGTCAAGTTCAACATCTACATTGTCCTGATTATGCTCTACATCCTGATCTATATTTTGACCTTGATCCTGTTCTTGGTCCTAGTCCCTACAGCATTTATTCTGATCTAGGCTTTAATTATCATCCTGGTACTTATCATCAAAATTCTTTTGCCATGAATTTTCATCAGAATCTATATCACTGAAAATTGGTGGAAGTTCCTTATTGACCCTAATAGTGACATTCACCTCACCATGCAACTCAACACTTTGGGCCATTTCTAAAGCATCTGCATCAGTTTTAATCTCTCTCCTCCCCATATTATCACTCAGATAATCCATCTAAGAGAAACTATAGCCATCCACATCTAAATTTAGTTATTGTGCCATGACTATGATTTCTAATAAAGACATCTTGTCATGGCAACAAAAATCAACATATCTTGCTAACTTTGGTGGAGACATGTTCACTTTATTGTCTACTATGTAGAAGAACACTAGAGTGAAGTAGTCTAAGCTGTGTGCTGGGATTAAAATGGCCAAACATGTATTACTTAACTCAATTGATGATTTAAATAATACATTCACAATATATCAAAAGAACAATAAAATGCTAGAAACATCAACAACAAAAAAATGTAATTAATCAATCATTACAGCATAATGTTAACCACAGTTTCATGGTCCTATTTACCCATTAATTTCATTACAGCATGGTTATATTTCTATTTGGCTCTAAGAAATTATGATGATTGTTATCATTACAGCATGGTTTGAAGTTAAAAGTTGGTCAAAAATTGCTATCATTAGCAGTTTATTTGTCATCAATAAAATTATCATCTCTATGTCTTTCAACAATTAACAAACATATCAAAAGCAATGCATTAGATAGAATGACACTAAAATCTTGGTAAAAACTTTCAATTCTACTTAGAATCACAAATAAACACAGAATCAGGATAGAAATATAACTTCACTTTCAAACTCATCTAACATTGATACAATAAATAAATCACAAGAAATTTAACAATGATCATCACTAACACAAGAGCTAACAACTTATCTATTCAGTTTTTTCACAAATAGATTTAATGTTATATATAAAAATATTTGGTCGCCCAGAGACATTGAAGTCAATGCATTACAAAAGCAACACCAAACTCTCAACTCAAAGTTCTACTCATAATGACAATAAATCATACCAATCCTGGAATAGCTAATAATAAAACAAGGGGAGAAAACTTAAATTCAGCAATAACCATGATAAACTTAGGAGTTCATAAAACAGTGACACTCAACTTTATTCATAACGCAAGAGAGGAAACAAAAAGAAACTTTGTCTTTGATTACACAGAGAATAAATCTTAAGAAATTAAACACTAATTATGATAAACTCAATACTTCATAGACAATTGCACTTGTCTAGTTAAACATTAAAAATTCTACGGTTTTACACAGACAAGGTGTCATAAATTTTGTTGAACCAACATAAATGCACATGGATTTGAAAGCAATAACCATCCAAACTCTAACATCAACAATAATTCCATTCATACAGACCCATTACATTAAATTCAACTTACGGTAAACTGAGTAGTTCCAACTCTGGTGGCCTTACGGCCCAATCGACCACCATGATGCTTCTTCTTCACCTGCACTGCTCGCCAAAGCTCCCCTTCGTTTTGATGAACTTCCTGCCCAATCTCTACACCGCTCGTCACTAAAATTTCCATACCTCTTTCTCGCCTTCTCTTAGATGCCTCAATCAGTGCACTGATGCCGCAAATTTCATCCTTGCCACCACTGTAAAAAACTAGGTTTAAAAGGTTAAAACGATTTGAAGGTAAGTGCTCACTTGGAAGATGCCGAAGATGCCTACATGACAACTGACGTGGGTCCTTTCTTGTTGATGTGGGTAAGTCGCTGACGTGTAAGGCTCCACAGTAGCCTCTTATGTGGAAAATAGGAGTCCAAGCAAGCAATCCGGTGGCCCATCATAAGTTTCTCACCGGAAAGGGCCAAGTGCTGAGTCAGTGAAAGAGAATAGAAATTTAGTGCTCACTTTAGTATAAATTGAAGGTTAGTACTCAAAGTGAGATTTGACCAAAAGTTAGTACCCAACGAAGAGATTTATCCCAATATCAGGCCTTGATTTTCTTTTTTCGTTTTGCAAATATTTCTTGGGCATTTTTTTATTCTTTTCAAGTCCATTGTTGCTTACCATATTTATCATAAATAAATAAATAAGACATACTACTACCTTTTGATTTGCCACGAAAGAATGAGTCTTATCTCTTATTATTTTCCCCGTCTTCAATAACTCAATACCTAAAGGGTAAACCATCATTTACAAAAAAATGATCAATCTCCACAAAATATAGTATTAATTTTTTCAATTGAAAAGAAAAATTTTTGCAGTTTAGGTTTTATTTTGATGGCTGATTTCAAAGAAATGCAATTGGAAAAATTAAAATAACAGTGGTCTCCGGAAGACTGACCAAAGCCATTTTGAGAAATGTTTGTTCACTTATGTCAAAAATAAATAAATAAATAAATAAATAAATAAATAAATACATTTTAAAGAAAGGTTTATGCATATATGAACTCAACATATTCCAAAATATTTAAACTTATGTAGAAGGAAAGATTTTACAATATTTTCTTTAATTGATCTCTTCTTTTTATTCTCATTTCCATGATCTTTCGTAGTGTGTTCGGAAAATATAAAGTCATTATTGACAGACTTATTGGTGAAGATGATCTCAAAGCAATGATCAAACCAACACCCAAAACACATAAATTTGTAATCTTTTTAAAATCAAAATATTTTAAAAAAATAAATATGTACATTGTGAAGGCTGTGAGATGGTTAAACTTTCCAGTGCAGAGGTTGTTGAAGAAGGAAGAGTATTGATTATGATGAACAAAGAAAGAAAGGGAAAGGATCATATAAATAAAAAAAACCGACTAAAAAATATAAGAATTTGGTCAACTATTTTCTTCTTGCAAAACTATGAAATTTTGTTGTCATTTGTATACGTAACACTAGAATTTTGTCAGTATACATAACGCTAAAATTTTGGCACCGTCATTAGTTAAGTTAAATATCAATTTATATATTTGCTCAAATTGGTATGTTATTTATCCATTCTTGTGTATGTTTGTATACTTTTCAAAAATCCAATGAAATATTTTTTTATATTTTGGTAAATTTTTCTATGTAATTTTTTTATAATTAATTTTTTTATTTATTTGATAAATCAAGATATTCCCACGATTTTCAATATCTTATAATACAATAAATGTATTAGAAAAAAATATATTATAAATCAACAGAATTATTTTTAATTGGCATGCAAAATATTTAATTCAATGGATTTTCTTATATATTTTTTATTTTTTTTAAAGTTTGCTCTGCATTGATAAGTGAATATATATATATAATTATTTTGGTAATCTGAAAAATCACAACTCATTAACCAAATTCGAGAAACTTATCATAGCTTTCCCCATTTCAAGCGATACCCTGAAAAATCACAACTCAACAACCAAATTCGAGAAACTTATCATAGCTCTCCCCGTTTTAAGCCATAGCCTGAAAAAATCACAACTCAACAACCAAATTCGAGAAACTTATCATAGCTCTCCCCATTTCAAGCCATATCTTGAAAAATCATAACTCAACAACCAAATTTGAGAAACTTATCGTAACTCTCCCTATTTCAAGCCCATACCCTGACCAATGTTGACCAATGGGACAATAAAAACATTAAAACCCCTGTTAGTATACTCATATATAAGGTTATTATTATTATTATTATTATTATTATTATTATTATTATTATTATTATTATTATTATTATTAAAGCAACATTGTCAAGGGAAATACAAAAGTGCATACGGTGGCTTAACAACCTCTTGGTGTATGTCATAGGTGATTTGAAAGATCCCCTGACATGCAACCATGGAAGGGAGGGATTAACAACCTCTTGGTGTATGTCATAGGTGACTTGAAAGATCCCCTGATATGCAACCATGGAAGGGTGGGATACATCATCTCTCATAGAGACCCATCCAAACTCAACAAACAATATCTAGGATAATACTGTACATTTCAACACTATTATGGTACTTCAGTGTAGGAATTCAATCCTACGCTTCCTCATGCACTGATTTGTAATAACCACTAGGCTAACTAGTGTTGTTTACTCTATTTTGAGTGAGCGTTCTTGGATTAGAACTGGATATTTGCTGCTTCAAGTGATAGGATGTCAACTGGTGGCGACGGTGATGGTCTTCGTAACAGTGATTAGGAGGCTAGAGCCCGTCTGGGGGATGAAGCGTTGTAATGTGACACACCCCTTGAGTGTGTACAGTAAATGCACGGGTCGCGAAGTAATAAAGTACCCATGTGAGTGGGTAGTCGTATCTACAAGGAATAGTTGTTAAGAGGCAAGTAGTAATGCTATTTAGCTAAAGAGTGAATCGATTTGTGGTTTCAGCGAACAATATCAATGTGAATAGAAATAAAGAAAAGAGAAAAGATAGCAATAGGAATAAGGAGAGATAATCGATAGAAATATGGGGTACCCGGACATTGCTCACCCTAGGACTATTATTTCAAGTGCAAGACTAATCAATATGCTTCCTACTTGAAGTTTAATGAGTCGTGGAAATCCAAAGGCACACGGTCCCAAACCTAAGGTCTATCATGACTAACTCTTACACTATGCCCTGGCGGAAAGGGATACTCTCGACTCCTCACACTGTGTAGGGTTGCTTGAAGCTCTAGGGATTCCAAGTGCTAAACCCTATTCCCTAATATAGATCTAACCCTTTGGTCAAGGCGAAAGATCCATAGTCACAATTTCCACACGGCCATGTGGATTTCTAGGTCTTCATTTCTTGCGCGCTATGAATAGTAACTACTATAGTAATTTTGTTGCAGTGTTTTGCTACAGTAAACTGGTACAGTGCTTCACCGAAATGCTCCCAAATCTACTCTTTTCATCCATGCGGTAGATCATGTTGTGTCTTCAATGAAACCACATTGACGAAGCTCTTGATAATATTGCACAAGTCGGAACATGTGAGTGTGACTGTCTTTGTGCCCCTCCACTTTGTGTATTAACTTGAGCACAATGGAGGTTGGCACACACACCCACATGTCTTTGAGCACAACTCGTGTCTTTACCTTTATTCGATCCAAGAACTTCATCAACAATCACGTCCGTAATCTACTTTTGCTTCCTTTCTTCCAAATTTGTCTCCACAACCCTAAATGCACAAAAGAACACAAATACACACGAATGAGCTATAAAATCTGAGAAAAGTAATGCTCAATGTAAGAAAAATATAGTTCGTATTACTTAGGGCATGTATGGATAGGCCAGAATTATGGCATAATTTGTACAATATGCCATAATTTAATATTTTCTGAGAATTATGCCATATTGGTTGTTTGGGTGCTTATTTTAGAGTATAAAATTATGACATAATATAGACATTATGGCATAAAAAATCTCTCTCTCTTTTGATCCAGCAACCAGCCACCAGTCCACCGGTGGCTCGGCCAGTCTCCGGCCACCGGCCAATGGTCCGGCCAACGGTCCAACTGGCCTCCGGCGACTGGTCATCGGTCCACCGATGGTCCAATCACCGGTCCACCGGCCTCCGGTCACACGCCGGTGATCCACCGGTGGTCCGGCAGGCTTCCGGCAACTAGTCATCGGTCTAACCATCGGTCCACCGACCTCCGATGACACGCCGGTGATCCACTGGTGGTCCACCTGGCTAGCCTCCGTTGACACACCGACGATCCACCGGTGCTCCAGCCGACCTCTGACGACCGGCCACAGATCCATTGGTGGTCTAGTTGTCGATCGGTCGATCTCAGTATTTTTTTTTTTTTGGTAACCAAACACTCATTCTGTAGGAATAAAATATGTTATAATTTCTATAATAATCACTTGCACTTCCTACATAATAAAATTATGCCATATTTTTTTATTTTGCAGCCAAACAGGCCCTTATACACAAACACTTATCACAATGATTGGATTGATGTTTAGAGCAACGGATGGATCTTAGATTCTGCTGTTTCTATAAGCACTTTAAAGAAATTATAGATCATCTGGATGCTTTACAAATTGATGTACACAGGAGACGGAATGACAATAGAAGGCTAGTGGTGGACTTAGCTCATGGTAATCCTATTGACAAACGGCGTCCTGCCCTTATTTCGTAGATAGATTGTCTATGATAAAGATTCAGAGGAATAAGATGATTTTAAACCAAATCGGTTTGACGTCATCAATCATATGAAGGCCAGAGGGTGAGAAATAATTATGGACATGTTGAAAGGGATGTTGGAGATTTTTGGTTAAGGGTGGATATCTCGTCTTTCAATGGAGGCCTGGCCATAGAAGAATTTTTGGATTTGATTTCAGAAATTGACAAATTCTTTGGCTACATAGAGACCCTTCCTGAATGGCGAGTTTGATTGGTAGAATGCCATTTGGAAGGGAAGCATCTGTATGGTGGGAAACAAATTTTGTCCAGAAGAGAATGAGAAGATAAAGGTCTAGTACAAACCTAGTACAAGATGAAGTATTTATTGAAGAGGGAGTTTCTACCCCCAAATTATTAGCATATCTTGTTTCAAGAGTATCAACGTTGTCAACAGGGCAGTTGGTTGATGTACTAATACACTACAGAATTCATGATATTGGTTGAGAGAAACAACCTCCTTAAGTCAGAAGGTCAGCAAGTTGCTAGGTATTTGGAAGGATTGAGACCATCACTCAGAAATAAAACATGGCATTAAAGGAGGAGCTAATGCAACAGGAGCTGAAGCTGGAGGAACTATGAGAATAATTATACTAAGTCTACGTAAGAGTTTGAAGATCGTAGCAATATGGATAACAACCAATACATAAGAAACAAGGCAGTAGAGACAGTAGGGAAGGATAAAGAAATAAGAGAATAGAAAATCCATGTGCCAAACCTACTGTGGGGAAGCGTTTCAAATGTAATCAATCGGGACACATGTCAAACGAATTTCCCTTGAGAAAGACCATGAATATTATAAAGAAGAATGAAGAAATTATTTGTGAACCAAATGGTGATGAGGAAGATGAATATGAAGTAGATAAGAGGCAAATTTTATAAGATGGATAATGTCAACTCCCAAACATTAAGAACATTTTCTAAGTCATCATTTGCTTAAAAATAAGGTGTTCAGTAGTATTACTGATGATGTAAGTTGTGAAAATAAAATTAGGGAAGCTTTTAAATTGAGGAAAAAGATGAAAAGTTTGATTGGAAGAATGTTGATGAAAGAAAGAAGACCATTGAAAATGATTTCTTTGAGCTTCACATAGAATCCTAGTGTTGTGGTTGTTTTCAAAAAAAAAAAGGAAGAAAGCTATTAAATGAGAAGATTTTGAGAAGAAGGAACTTAAATTTTAGAATGGTAATATTTTGATAAAATATTCAATTATAAATTTAATTGCTCTGATCAAAACTTAAGGTTGAGTTTCTCGCGAGTGGAGGTGAATGACACAGGCAGATGGAAGAAAGCTCCTTATTATTTTAGAAGTTTTAATTTAAAGTTTTAAAGTAGCTTTTATTTAATATTTTAAAATTATCTTAGCTTTATTAGTTATTTTAGTTTTATTTATTTATCCAGTAATTTGTCATTATTTACAATTTGGTCATTAGGATTTTTGGAGAAGAGAAGCGATCTATTAAAATTTGATGATTTTGTTTACTCTATTTTGAATGTTAGTTTTTGGATTAGAAGTGCACATCCACTGCATCACCTACAAAAAGGACCAATACTTGAAAATGTAGCCTTTGGCAAATATTAACATATATGAATAATATTATTTTTTATAGAATAGATTTATTATATAAACTTTTTTTCAATCTATATATCTTGAATAAAATATTGTATTTGTTAATTTTACAAATCTATCTTTAAGTCATTTATGCATTGTTTTTTTCAGAACTACTAGTTCTAAAACAATTCAAGCAAAATACTCATGATTACTCAAAACCAATTTGAGTGATCCAAGTCTCCACCACTTAGACCAACTCTGGTTGTTAAAGATCTATTTACAATAATAATAATGATGATGATGATGTTCATGTCATTAATATTTTTTTATAGGAAAAGGATAACCACCTAAAAATAATCATTTTACATGAAAGTAATGAGGTCTTTTCACCATATTTACAAGAAGGATATCTTCCATCTTATTGATTGTAAATTATCTTTCAGGGTTGGATTAATATATCTAATCTTGATCCTTTCCATTTGCCCATATTTTCTCTAGACTGTTGCCATTTTTTTTAACTACCTACAATTATAATTTATAAACATGATAAAAGTTCTACTTTCTTCTCTAACTAAATTGAAATTAATTGAGGGCGTTGTAGTTATTTTTGCTAACAGAAAAATAATTTGCATCCAAGAGAACTTTTGTGGCAATCCAAACCTTCAATATATCTTGAAATCAAGAAAAAAAAATAGTAGTGATAGCTAGATATTATTGATGTACATCCTCTGTCATTATAGTTTTCATATTGTTGATATTGATAAAGAATTAGTGATGGCCTTTGATCTAATGGTATTTCCCTCACTGCGTAAGTTGTCAATTGCGGGATTTTCATTAATGAGATTATGCTCTTGTGGATGTAAGATTACAGCTCAATCTCCGTGTCAGCTGAGTGAAAATGTATTAGTGGATCTTCATTGTCTCCTATATACACAACATTGTTTGTAGATGCATGTGTCATATTTATTAAAAAAAAAATAGCAATCAAATCTTTTCTTCCATATATTAATATGTTATGAAGGATCACATAAATTCTAAATTTGTTGGAATTTCACATGCAATATTAAATCTGCTTTACAGTGCATAACACTAGATTGATTTTGACCGTGTGTCTATTTTTAATTAAAAAAAAGAATGTGTGTATGTGTTGAACAGATAAATAGATAAACCTTTATTATTTTTTCATCAAGTTTATAGCGAGTGGAATACCTATAAAAAAAATTCGAAGTGAACCTTCCAAAAGTTTATTGTAAAAATGTGATATTATACAAAACCTTTATAATATTAAATATTTAAATAATATTTAAATATTTAATATTATAAAAAATATATTAAAAATAAAATAAAATAATATAATATCACATGCGTCATGTAAAAGATCACCGCTTAATAAGGGATGATGAAGAAAAGGAACATGCGCGAAGGCAAGGAACCAAACTACTAATGCGATGATGTGGTTACTGGGTACATAAAAGAATTGTATATACATATACATATATAGAGAGAGAGTCAGCCTTCTATTAACATCGATAGATAAGAATTCTATGATCGTTCGCCTCCCGGTAGTTAGATTTAAATCCAACAGTTACAAATCATCCATTTTAATGAAAATGTGTGCACAGTGTTCTCATCACAACTATTTGATGATCATCACATCATAGTCGTTGAAATTGATTTGTTTTTAGTACTCTATGCAATCACAATCGTTGAAACTGATATGTTCCTTGAGAATTTTTTTTTTAAAACCAATTGACCAACTCAATACAAACCCTCACGGAATATCTACAGAGAATGTATTATAATATATATTAATATATATACATCTTTGAATATTAGTGGATAAAAAACAAGTAAGACCTTTGAAGAAAATAAGTGAATTTTAACTTAAATAATTTACTCTGAATTGTATGGGAATATATATATTCTTTTTATCTTTTGATATTTTTAAATATTTTTAACATAAAATTTTATCATTTATATATAAAAGTAATTTAGTTGTTTGATTCTTATATGTGTATGTAGAATTTTTTTTTTTTAATGTTTTTATTGTCCCATGTTCAAAACTGCACAGGGTATGGTTTGAACTTGAGAGCCATAATAAGTTTATCCAGTTTGATTGTTGATGTGTAATTTTTCAGATAAAAAAAAAACACATATTTACAAATATTCACTTGTTATCAATACAATCAGAGCAAAATTTATAAAAAAGAAAAGTAAAATCTTTTGAATTGAATATCTTGCATCCCAAGTAAAAATAATACTGTGGCTTTGTGATTTATTTTTTCTTATATATTTACTTTATTATAAGATATTGAAAATCATGGGAATATCTTGATTTATCAAATAAATAAAACTAATGAATTATAAGAAAAATTACATAGAAAAATCTACCAAAACATTAAAAAGAAAAAAATATACTTCATTGGATTTTTGAAAGTTATGCAGATGAACACAAGGATCAATAAAAAAATATATTAATTTGTGCAAATATATAAATTGATACTTATCTATACCAATGGTGATAGAATTTTATCAATATGCATACCAACAAAATTTTATCATATGGCGAGAAAAAAAATGATTGACCAAAATCTTCTCTAATTGGTTGGTTTTCTTATTTATATGATCCTTTTTTTTTTTTCTTTGTTGATCATCATCATCAATCATCTTCTTCTTTATCCCTTTCCATCAAAAGATACAACCATCCATCAGTCTTTATAAGTACACATTTTTTTTTAATATTTTGGTTTTTAAAAAATTAGAACGTATGTGTTTTAGGAGTTTGTTTGATGGTTAATTTGAGATCTTATGAGTCCAATGATCTTAAAAACCTATGAATAACCGCTTATATTTGTCGAACTATCTTTGAAAGATCATTCAATAAAGAAAGAATATTATTTTGGCAGTGAGACTTAAAAAAACAGATTAATTAAATAAAATGTTGTAGAATCTTTGTTACTATATAAGTTATAAATATTGGAATATGTTGAGGTTATGTAATATATGTGCACAAAACATTCTTTAAAATACATTTATTTATTTATTTACTTATTTATTTTTGGGACCAAGGTGAAAAAGTATTTCTCAAAATAGTTTGACAACGCTTGTGTAGACCATTATGTTTTATTTTTTTTTTAAAATTGCGTTTCTTTGAAAGCTACCATCAAAAGAAAATCTAAAATACATACATTGTAATTTTTCGACAAAATATCTAAAATAAAAAATCCATATTTTATGGAGTTTGTGGACATTCACTTAAAGGCCCAAAAATAGTCACAACATTGAATAAGGTTAAATTTTAATAGGAGACAAATCACATAAGGCCATTTCCAATATATAATCTCAATTTTCACTTCAAATTTCAAATTTGACTATGCTATAATATATTATACTCCAACCACAAATCCCAAATCTTGACCCAAAAGAGAATATTCTTTTACATATCTCATTTTTATTATTATTACTATTTAATCACAAGATACATGAAATTAATTATTTTCAACAATGATTTAATTAAATATTATTTACAATATAATATATTACTAATAAAAATTACTTAAAATATTCTTTAATTTATGATTTTATTAATTTAGAAATTTCATTATAAATTTTTAAATTAGTTTGATAAATAATTAATAAACACATGGTTGATTACAAGTTAATTAAAAATTTTATTATTAAATATTTAATTGCACATAAAATTTATAATTATATTAAAGTATTACTTATAATTATATTAAAATATAATTATAATTAAAGTATTAATTATATAAATTAATAACTTATAAATTTTATTATTTATAATAATAAAAATATTAAATATTAAATAAAAAATTATAAAATAGGTGGGACTCCAAATTTGAGGTCACAATAGTTGGACCCCAAATTTGGGGTCACTCACCCCCACCTCCCACCCCCACCCCCAAATTTGGGGTGAAAAAAGTGGTGGGTTAGAGTCAACTATGACCCCAAATTAGAATAATGTTGAAGGTGGCCTAATAACACATATTTTGTGGGCAATGTATTTTTCATTCTTATATTTTGTTCATTGTCTTTCACTTTTAAAATATGCAATATGGTCCACTTACTTTACCTTTTTCTATTCATTTTCAAGTACACAGTGATTTTGTTTAATGAAATTAATAATATTTACATTTGTTAATACCATCTATTTTTTAATTAATATTAAAATTTATAACTAATATGGATGGTTACATGGCACCCCAAAATAATAATATTTTGTATAATAAAACTGTTTTATTTTTAAAATAACTTAAGAAAATATTAATACTACAATGCAATTAAATTATCAAATTTCAACTTGTCACTCCAATATATAATAATAATAGAAAACATATAGCATGTAATGTAGGTTTAGCAGTTCTAGAACTGTCAATGATTGCTGAACGGGCAAATCTATTTGTAGCTCCTTTGAAAATATTATTCAAATAGTACTTTTTCTTCGTATTTCAAATACTTCGAAAAGTTTAAACATATAAAGACTAAAATAGACAGCACACTTAAAGTATTGAATTTAAAACACACTTAACTTTCACTTGCCATAGAAGAAAGAACAACAATATATTTCCCGGTGATTAATCTCAAACCTGAACTAAGCACTACATGCATGTTCAAATTAAATAGAAGCAGAAGCAGACTACCACATTACCCCAGAGAAACAAAACTATTCCTCTTAACATCTCTCTCCTTCTCCTCCTTCTCCTCCTTCTTTCTAATCTTCATGCATGAATATAATGAACCCTTAACATTATCATCGTTTAATCATCTCGGCATCATCTTTTTCACTATAATGCTTGTTTCGTCCTGGTCCAGTGGATGCATCAGAAGCCATAGAGTCATCATCATCATCAATGTCATTTTTATCACCTTCATTTTCACTCTCATTGCAATCTTCTTCATCATCATCATCACTCAGATGGGAAATAATGTACTTGGTCCAACCAGACTCACTGCTGCTAGATTCTTCATCATCCCCAATCTCTTGTGAAGGATCCATCTAGAAAGAAAAAACTTCAATTCAATGGCAAGACTTCAAAAGATAGCGGCAGTGGAAAATTAAGAATGAAAGGAACTCAGTAGGTGTAAAGGAGCTTTTATATTAATTGTATATTGTCATATTATACTCATTTTTAGTAGTTGTTGCATGTTGCACAAGACTTATATTTCATACAATAATTGAAGGCATGGATTCATATTTAATATTTTCTTAGGTTTCACACATAAATATAATCAAGAAGTTGCACTGCAGCACACGGAAAGCAGGGTTTGGGGGCTGACCGTTTCACACTGCTAGTGCACTAAAGTGACCGCCTTAAATCTCGGTTGCTCTGTCAATGAATTCTAATATTTAAATTTTCCCTTTTGGTTAATTGGAGGCTTGCGCGATGAATAGATTTTCTAGGTCATTTATTTATTTATTTTAAAAAATATACCACATGCAATAGAAATTTAAAAAGTACCCTAAAAAACACAATAAAACCTAAGAAATGGACACTGACGACGAAAGAACTACAATAACAAAAGTAAAGACACAAGAAGAGAAAAGAAAAAAGAACCCTTAATTTGGATCGCCCATGGGGTGGTAATTAAAGGGAGCATAAATCCCCCCTAATTGACTATCATGTCTCCAATGTTTCCTGCAAAAGAGGAACGGTTTAGGAATTCCAGGCTATGCTTAACAGTTGTTGCCAAGTCTTTCATTCTAGCATTCTTAATTTCAAGAGCTACAGTAATTCATGATAGGAACATGTAAATAATTTTAATGATAACTAATAAGCATAAAGTAAATTTATCACGGAAAATACATGTATTCCTTTCTAACCAAATATTCCAAATTAAGTCTCTAACTATAAGGTCGGGTGTCCCTAGTCTTAGAATGGAGTTGAGGCCTCCACTGCTCCACATTTTTTTTATTAACGGCTCTGAAAATCTGACACAAATGGTTCCAGATTCTCTCAACGAAGGGATGGTGTATAAACAAATGGTCTATTGATTTGTTTGCCGAATGACAAAGGACACATGTGGTAGTTGAGAGCCTATTATTTTTTTTTTATTATTTTTTTTTTTTATCAAATTCTCTTAGGGTAAGTATGCAGTTTTCCCAAGTAGCCAGTTGAACAAGCTAACTTTGCAGGGATAGGTTACTTCACATATTGCCAAGTCACTTGACAATGGGTACAAACATCTTTTAGAATTTCGTAGAAGGATTTAGTAATAAATCTACCATTCTCCATCATTTTGAATCATTAGGGCCATGAGATTGCAATGGGGCCCTGTTGAGTCCAACTACAATCAATGGATGGAACGCCATTGGGTGTGATATTTGCACATGCAAAATCCTTGATAGTACCGAATGGGCCTTGTTTATGTTTAAATACAACTTTTTGTTATCAATTTTATTGTTGACACCAACATATAAAAAGAGAATTATATTTCATTTAAATATCCCATCTTATAAAAAGTTGACAGCTCAATTCTATGATTTGTCCAAATGTAAAAAAATAACAAAACAAAATTAAATCAATATATATATATATATATATATGTTTTTTATTGTTTATTTTACTTAATTTAAGTTTGAATTCAATCTCACCTACTAAATCTAGAAAAGAAGATGCATCCAATTTATGTACGATTTAAGTCATTTAAAGTATAGACTAACCTAAACAATTAAACCGAGGAAAACATGCTCACAATTAAATCAAACAATAAAAATGTTTGACTTTGAATATGTTTAAAATATTAAATAATTCTTATATGTGAGAGTCAATTGATAATGATTTTTTACTATTTATATATTTCCAATTATTTTTATTTATATCATATTAAAATTTTTAATTATTTTATATTTTAGAATATGATATGAGCTGATGACATGGTATAAGTTGCTAAATGGCAAATATATACATATATATACATATATATATATATACATATATATATATATATATATATATAAACATTAGAGAAAAATATAGCTGCCAGAAATATTTTTACAATAAATTCAAATTTATACCATTTTAATAATAAGAAAGCAATTATTCATCTTTTTTTTTAAAATTAGATGTTGAGGGTTTAACTCAAAAAAATAAAATAAAATAAAATAAGTATATGTTTTTTATCATTTAGTTTACTCAATTTAAGTTTGAATTCAATCTCATCTTATAAATCCATAAAAGAAGATGCATCCATGGTTTATGTACGATTTAAATCATTTAAAGTATAGAATAACCCAAATAAATAAACCGAGCAAAACATGCTCACGAATCAAATAATAGAAATTTTTGACTTCGAATATGTTTTCAAATATTAAATATAATTCTTATATGTGAAAGTCAATTGATAATAATTTTTTTACTATCTATATATTTCCAATTATTTTTAAGTATATCATATTAAAATTTTTAATTATTTTATATTTTAAAATATGATATGAGCTGATGACATGGTATAAGTTGCTACATGGAATATATATATATATATATATATATATAAACATTAGAGAAAAATATAGCTACCAGAAATATTTTCACAATAAATTCAAATTTATACCACTTTTATAATAAGAAAGTAATTATTCATCTTTTTTTTTAATATGGGGAGGGTTTAACTCTTTCTTACAATCATGGTGGACGGTTGTGATTTATCCGTATTTATAAATTTTTTTTAAAATTATTTAAATCATCTTATAAATGAAATAAAATTAATTGCGCACCCTTTTTATCAATATAAGAAAGACACATTTCTTGTACTAATTGTTTTTAGAATAGCCACTCTCACTTTGGCATATATATATATATATATATATCTATGGACGCCCCTTTATTGAAGCACAAGGGAAACATAATCAAGGAACCTTAGGGCCCACCCTTCCACTCTTGCCTAATTATTCAGCAAGTTTATCCTAGATACAATATATTATTTGTTTCATACGATGCAAAGTCAAGAATGGCAAATAAGTGGAGTTTAGAGTGGCTCAATACTTACCATTGATAATCATATTTAAATGGGAAAGCAAAATATATAAAGGAATTCTTCTTTCTTTTTGGATGGAAGGAAATCATAGGATATTTACAAGAAATCTTCATCTTTTCTTTTGAGTATTATTGATTCTCTATTAAAAATCAATTTTTTATAATAAAAATTTAGCTGATTTTTCTTCATTTTAAGAAAAATAAATCATTATTATTTGGCATCATATCAATTTATATGATGAGTGCCTGAAAAGGATGCAAGTGTACATGTCAATTGTGTAATAAAGTATGTGTAAAGCAAGATGTCGGTCCACAGGGAAGAATGAGAATACTAGTAGTAGCCCTAATTCTAAAAACTAGCCTAATCGATCGAGTGATGTGTATGTGAACAAAAAAGAATAAAGCAGGAAATATGGAAATAAAACTGAAGAGAAATCAGGGGAAGAAACTATATTCAGGCATAGTATCCGTTTAGGGTTATGAAGTACAGGATAAAAGTTATCTAAGTAAGCAATTATATTCGAACTGAGAAATTTCCTAAATTATACTAAACCCCTCTTGCAAAGGCAAATAGTAACTAAATCGGTACAATGCTGATATAGTCACCCTACAATCGCATTAACACTCTATAAAACCTCACTGTGGGCTAATGATGATCTTTTGAATAGATAATCTGACTTGTATGAATAGAGATTATCCCAAATCTAAATACAGAGTAGAGATGCGATTTCTCCTAAAATCTATTCCACATGATTGCAAAGAACAAGGAAATAATCATTAACTCACTCGTAAGAATTGAGGAAGACAGAGTCTCCAAAGCACCCTAACAAGAGGCTTACTCACAATCCCCTCGAATTATGGCATGTCTATGCTAAGTGGGAATTTCTTCTCTTCACCAAATACATCAAATGTATGAAAACTAGGGACTCTCGCCACAATAGTAATCATTCAATAAAAACACGCAATTAGATACGAAAACATGAATTACAATTTATGAAATAAAAAAGCACAAGCATCCACAACCATTGTCAAAGTATAAACTCTAGATTTAAACTATACCCAAACATATAAAAAATTAGCTCTCCATAGATGGAGAGCTACCAATCCAAATACAAGACACAACGAATAAGAGAAAAAACATTAAAACCCCCTTCTCAATCCTACAGGAGTGGGATTGCCAGAGAACTCTCCAAGAATCTTCCACACACGCCGCCAAGATGAGCTTGACGGCTACAGTCTCTTCTCCCCTTGAATGTAGATCCAAATCTTCTTTAGAATCGCCCTTTGAGCCCTAGAGATTTATCTCCTTTCTTCCCTAACTTCACCTCCAAGAAAAGAAAAAAAGAAATCCAAAGAATACCCTAAAAATTCTCATTAGATCTATTTATAACCGTCTGAAGATAGTCGCGTATGTAAGGTCTTCTATTTATTTTATTGTCCAACTTATGGTCGTAAGAGCTGGACCGTAAACTTCATTATGCTGCTTCTTGCGACCACCCTTACAGGCGTAAGCTGTGGTCGTAAACTTCTATAGATGGTCCTTACGGGCATAAGCCTTACCCGTAAAGTCCTCGGACTTGGCTTTGACTCCTCCTACGGCCATAAGTATGCTTGCAAGATTCTCTGAAAAGTACTTACGACCATAAGGTAAGCCATAAGTCACCCAGTTTGCCTTGTCCTTAGTCAAATGATGCTGAGAGAGCTTCAACTTCTTCGTTTAAGGTTTGGAATGCTTCTTTTGGTTCTCTCTTTTTGTAATTGAAGCTCGAAGCTTGAGAATGTAAAACCCACTAGGTTTAGTATTGAATTCCACAATATGATACTAATACAAGCCCAAGGAGTGTAAAAAATGATATTAAATACTTGAGTGATATACACTCATCAGTGCCAAATCAAGTTGAAGACTCATAATTGAAGCTTTATTGAAGATTATATTTAGATGTTTGAAGTTAATTAAAAGCTATGTTCGGATGGTTGCAGATTATATTGATTGAAAGCTATTTTGGGCATGATTGAAGAATGCAATATTTGGGCGTGTGTTTGAAAACCTGAGTTGTATTATTGCTAATAGGGGTGCAGTGTGTACAAGTAGTTGTAGGTACAGTTTCTGTAATTGAAGTTCAAAGCCTGAGAATATAAAACACACTAGGTTTAGTATTGAATTCCACAATATGATACTAATACAAGCCCAAGGAATGTAAAAAATGATATGAAATACTTGAATGATATACACTCATCAGTGCCAAATCAAGTTGAAGACTCATAATTGAAGATTTATTGAAGATTATATTTAGATGTTTGAAGTTAATTAAAAGCCATGTTCGGATAGTTGCAGATTATATTGATTTAAAGCTATTTTGGGCATGATTGAAGAATGCAATATTTGGGCGTGTGTTTGAAAACTTGAGTTGTATTACTGCTAATGGGGTGCAGTGAGTACAATTAGTTGTAGGTACAGTTGAGATTAGTGGAAATTCGACTGTGTTCAACTCAAACTCAAGCAAAAGATTTGATGGTATCTTGAGGTTGTATTGCTACTTGAAGTTGTAACATAACCAATTCAACATGAGTGGTAGGCTAAGTGATAACTTAGATTGTAACTAGAGATGAAATGACGGAGTTGTATGATCTGAAGAATTAAGGCAGAAAAGGAAAGTTTTGAAGAGGCCATTCCAGTAGATCCATATAAGTCCCGTATCACAGAATTATGATTGAAGAAAGAGACTTAAAGAGGTAGGTGTGAGAGCATAGATTAATATATATATATATATATATAGAGAGAGAGAGATAGGGAGAAGAGAGAGAGAGAGAGAGCTTGTTATCAAAGATGACTGTGACAAGATATTAGTGAAAGCGAGTCGCGTAAATGCGGTCAAGACCGATGAGATATTGATTAAGATAAAACTTTAGAGATAAGATCTTAAATCATTGATCTTCTTCAAGGAAGTGTACATTTGCATGTGTTCTTTCTTGATTGTCTTTGTACTTTTGCTTTTTTCAGTTGATTGATTCTTCGGGCTTAGCTCCATAGATATAAGCACCCTATGCCAAACTATGTTACCATATCTTTTGTGTTCTATTTTCATTATTTATGGTCATGTTTACAGTTTACTTAAAACTTATAAAATTAATAATCCATAACCTCTAATGTAACTAACAATATGTAATAATTATATGACAAGCTGATAAGTGAAGTCACATATAACATAACTAGAATTTATATGTCATTAGTGTAATGAGCAATCAAGTGCTCCTACCTCCTTTAATGCCTCATCCGACACTTTCTTTATCTTCTTCTGAGTTGCATGCTTCTCTTTATAAATACCAGACAATTTACTGTAGCTCGTCTTGATCGGATGAATAGTCGTGATTTTCTTAGCAGAGTTGTGAAAGGAGAAAGAGGGGAAAAAACTTGGAGAGAGACAGAGGAGATAAGAAGAAGGATAAGAAGAGGATCAGAGAGATTTTCTATCTCCTTACCATCTTTATAGCTTACTTTTTATATCAAAATCTGAACCGTCTGAGCCTTGGCCACGTGGCGCCTTAACCATTGGTTAAGGATTATAGTCCCACTCTTAATGATACATCATTAACCACTAAATACACAAACTTCTATGCCATTAAATAATATATTCTCTGAAACATGTCACGTTTGTCGGCATCCTGTGGTACCTCGGTCTTTCAGCCTTTAGCCCACTTCTTGCAACACCACCATTCTTGGTCTCTTCACTTTATCTTGGCTTCTACGTCATGGTCCGCTACACTTTCTTCCCCTTCTTGATTGACCTTATCCTCAAGGGAAAAGTTAGGAAAATTCTGACATAGTTCATCTTCCGACGTCTAGGAAGCGTTGACAGCTGACTGGTTTTCCCATTGGATTAAGTAATGTCAGATAGATTTGCCCTTATTTAATACCAGACGTGATCGCAACACAACCGTGGGTTTGAAGACTAGCTAATGATCTTTGAATGAAGTGGTGAATGGAAGTTGTTGCACCGTTGGGTCTCCACGGCAACATTTCAATTTGGAGACATGAAAAATGTCATGTAGTTGAGCAGAGGATGGTAGTTCCAAGTGATATGCTACAACCCCGATTTTCTCTAGTATATTGAATAGGGCAAAGAACCGTTTGGAGAGCTTGTGGATGGGACAACTAAATTAGAGATGTCTGCTGGTAAATTTGGAGCCTTAAGAAACCCTATCGCCTGCGTGAAAGGAGATGTCGATAAGCTTGGAGTTGGCTTGGTTCTTCATGCTGGTCTGAGCACGAAAGGAGATTTTCCTTTAGGGTGGTGAGGGCTTGAGTCTGTTTAGTCATGAGAGTGTTGACCACTATAATAATGGAGGTATCAGGCATGTAGTCTAGAAGAGTGAGGAGAGTGCGGCGATACAACTGTTTCAAATAGGGACATATGAATGGAGGAATACCAAGTCGGATTGTAATGCCATTCTCCGAAGGAAGCAGTCAAACCAAATGTTGTGGATGATCATCGAGGAAGCATCATAAATAGTCTTCCAAGTAGCGGTTTAAAATCTCCATTTGGCTTTTGGATTGGGGATGGAAGGCACTGATTATGGATAGCTGGTCTCTTGCAAGCGAAACAACTCCTTCCAGAAGAGGCTTATGAATAGAGGATCCCTATCGAAGATTAGAGAACTAGAGACGCTTTGAAGGCGGACAATATCATGGACAAATACTTCAGCAATATGGAGAGCTGTGAACTGGGAGGGTAAATTAGAGAAATGCGCTTGTTTGGAGAGGCGATCAATGACCATGAAGATGACTGTCTTGCCGGCCGATGTCAGAAGATGAGTGATATAAAATCAAGCGATGTTGATGCCCATATTTGACCAGGTATAGGCAACGATTGTAGTAACCCCTAGGGGCATGGTTAAAGGGCTTGACCATCTGGCATATAACAAATTTTGAATAGATTGGCTGAAAAACCATCACTTTTTGCCATTAACTCGTTCACTTAAATCTGAATTTATGTACAATCTATTTTTGGTAATAATCTATATACAGCTAATTATCTTAATTCACAGCTAATGCACTGATTACATATATTCTATTCTAGGTAAGAATATATAAAGATCTATGACATGATTTATGCCATAATCTTTGCCTGCCATAATCTTTGCCATTGATATCCCCCCTCAAATTGATGCTGGGTGATCAATAGGGATGGCAACGGGTCGGGTCGGGGCGGGTTTTACCTACCCCTCCCCCGCACCCGCTACCCCGACCCCATACCCGCCCTCGTCCCTGAACCTGGCAGGTTTTCAAAGCCCCAACCCATACCCACCCCCGCCGGGGAATTGGGTACCCACGGGGATCCCTGCCCCGCCATGACCCCTATATAAAAATATTTAATTAATACAATAATTTGTTATAAAACAATGACAATTAAGCATTTTTGACAAAACACCCATAATATTACAATAAAAATTGGAAATTTCAATCCTAATTCAAAATAGCAAAAAACAATACCAAGTAGAAATTTAAGATGTCAATACCAAATGATAATTTTTTGTTTGAATGATCATCTTCATGGAGATCAATCAACAACAATTTCTATCCAAAAAAATAAAGTAGGCATTCAAACTCAGACAAAATAATCTTAGAATAGGAATTGAAAATTTCAATCAAAATCATAGTTTTCTTTTTCAAATTACCATAATTCATCATCATCATCATCTTCATAAAGATCAATTATCTTTCAATCTATGAGTAGCTCCACTTGATATTAATTCATTTAAATAAAACAAAATGAATCTTAGAATTAAAAAAAATGAAAATTATACCAAATATTTTAAGCTTTTAACATTTTCTTTTAACCTTCACCTTCAAAATCTTCCCCATCAAGTAAATTGACAGTCTTTCATTGCTTTAGAAGTCATTCCTCCTATATAACACATATAAAATTTAAAGAGTTAGTGATAATGAAACCATAAATATTATAATATTAATACATAAAATAAAAATTTAATTCAATTCAAAATATGAGCTTTTATTTGTTTAGGTGGTGATCACCATTCATCATCAAATGATTAATCATCTTCCAATCCATGAGTAGCTCCACTTCCTAATAATTCATCGACATTAAACAAAAAGAATTTTAGATTTATAAAATAAAATTTATATAACACACCACACCTTTATATAACGGACCATATTTTGCACCAAATATCATTAAATTTATAAAATCTTATTTTTACCTTCATCTTCAGAATCAATCTTATCAAGTAAATTGGCATAGTCTTCAATTCTTTTAGAACTCATGGCTATATAAGCCACATAAACTTTAATGAGTTATTGATAATAAAACATAACATATTATAATATTAATACATAAAACATAACACACCATACCTTTAATTTCTTCACTCCATAACGAACTTCTAGCACACATCAAAGCCTCTAAAGTATGCCAATGAAGTCGATTATGATTTGGGCTTACTATTTGACCACTAGTACTGAATGCCGATTCAGAAGCTACAGTAGATATTGCAATGGCTAACACATCTTTTGCAATTGTTTGTGGTGTTGGATATTTAACTCCATTTAACTTCCACCACATCAAAATATCAAAATCGGATGTTCTTGGTAAAATATCTTCCTCCAAATAAAGATTGAGCTCTGACTTGAGATGTGTTGTTTTTGCCCTTTTCTGACTCTTCACAAATGCATCAAAGTCAATCAAGGAATCATCAACTACAGAATTGTTGATACCTTCAAATGGATAGCTAGTGGCTTTCAACTCATAATAAAAAACCAAATCAGAGCAAAGCTTTTGAATTCTATTAGCTTGAACAAAAGCATCATCAGGATACAATTTTCGATAATAATATTCGAGTAAACTCATTTTGTACTTTGGATCCAACACTGTAGCAACTTCCATAATATCATGAATCACACTCCAATAACATTTAAACTTATCCATCATCTTTGTTGCCATTCTCCGAATCACCTCATTAGAAGAAGTAAGCCAACTTGATATTGCCAAATTAATTTCACACACTTTGGAAAAATAAAGATTAGCAGTAGGATAATTAGTGCCAGAAAACAATTCTGTAACACTATTAAAAATCTTCAACTACTCACAAACTTCACTTGCAAATTCCCATTGTGCTATTGTGGGCAAACAAGTGTATTTATCATCATGATGTTTTAGCCTACAAAACACTTCTTTGTATAATATAGCAATATCAAGCATTTTATTAGTTGAATTCCATCTAGTTGGACAATCCAAACACAAGTTTTTAGTGTAGGTCATGCATAGTTGTTTAGCTGTTTTCTTGAATTTTTCCACTCTTTTAGGAGTTGCATTCCAATAAGCTACACTCTCACAAATTTTTTCTACCCCATCTTTCATCACATCCAATTTATCCTTCACAATTAAATTCAATATATATGCACAACAACGCATATGAAGCAAAGAACCATCCTTTAGGCAAGGACCCAAGATACAACTTATCTTTGACATTTTCAATCATAGAATCATTTGTGCTACAGTTATCCAAAGTTATGGTGGATAATTTGCCATCAATATTTCAATTCAATAGACATCCAACCAACACAATACTAAGTCTCTCACTTGTGTGAGGAGCAGGGATATAAATGAACCTAATATAGAAAAGACATTATCAATCATTCTAATATACAAAAAAAAGTAACTAACAATTATTACTATCATTAAAAAGTAATGTATAATCATAAAATAAATTTATATTTATCTCAAAATGTGGCTTCGTAAATTCCAAGATAAATTAATATAGTGTGCAGTGATGGCCATGTATCCCTTTTTTTGATTGATTGATGTCCACATATCCGTTGTAATTACCACTCTTTCTTCATTAGTGTCCATCAATTTCAATGCCACCAATTTTTCAACATCATAAATTTTAAA
This sequence comes from Dioscorea cayenensis subsp. rotundata, assembly GCF_009730915.1. Classification (NCBI taxonomy): domain Eukaryota; kingdom Viridiplantae; phylum Streptophyta; class Magnoliopsida; order Dioscoreales; family Dioscoreaceae; genus Dioscorea; species Dioscorea cayenensis. Next base: position 27,185,204 of record NC_052479.1, on the reverse strand, counting down.
AATTTCTTTCTTCATGGTGTTTCGAGAAGGAACTTTGAATAGTGGTTGCAGTGTGAATGAATATTTTTTAAAACCAAAATGATCGACTATCGAAAGTGGATATTCATGCATAATGATTGCTTGAGCTAACTCTTTCTTTGCAAATTCTGAATCATAAATTGTAGAAGTCATTTCTTGTTTGCCTTTCACCATCTTAGATGTGATAAGTTTCTGCCCTCTTAGGCTGATCTTGCGTTGGACACATGACTCCATATGTTGATGCAAGTGCTTTGTTCCATTTTTTGATCTTCCACCAATCAATTTCTTACAATAATTACATTGAGCTTTGTCTTCTCCATTCACTTGAATTTTTTTAAAATGATTCCACACAACACTTTTGAGCTAACCGGATTGTGTGGTAGACTCTGTATGATCTTCTATATTTCCTTCATTTGGAGTAGGGTCTTTAGGAGTAGAACTTTAAATTTCAATTGACTGAACTGAATTTCCAATTGGGTGAGATATTAATAGATAAGAACCAATATTGTCAGCCATCCACAAATAAAAGAAATTTTTTTAAAAAAAAATACAAATTTATAAATTCAATCAATTTGTAAATTCAATCTATAAAATATTTACTTCAAAATATTTACTCACAAAACTAAAAAAGAAAAAAAAAAATCAAAGTTGTATCATGAATAAATTAGAACAAGAACTAAATGGAGAAGAAATAAAATAGAAAGGTTAGCTCCTTAATTCAACTATTAGAGCAAGTCACTCTCCTCAACAGAGTTGCTTACTTAAACCTCTCACTTGACAAAGGTAAAAGTTACCATCTTTTAGTAGAAAAGATAGACGTAACTAACGTTACAAAGGAGCCATAGCTTAAATATATAGTACAAGAGGAAAAAAAAAGTCATCAATAATACTATATAATTATAAAAATAATAGGAGACCTAAACTGAGTTTTAGAGAACTGAATTATATAAATACTAATATAATGTTAAAAGTTATAGTCTAAGATTATAAATATATACTACACGATGGTATGGTTGTATCAATATGATTTAAAAAATTGGTAATCATTCATATCAAAATTAGAGGATAGTGATCATTTAGTTTACCAGACTGAGCCCAAAGTATGGAGCCTGAGATTAAAATCACCTGGACACTAAGGAGGACAACAAAATGCAGTATGAAATTACCCCTTGTTTATGAATAAAGCAAATTCAGGATGCTATAACAACTTAGAAATGTGAGTGACAACATATTGCCGAAAGGCAAACAACAAAATTTTCCGTTGTTAATGTCAAAAGATAAAATATAAAAGTTGTTTCTTGGTCATGTTGTGTATCTAGATTAGTTCAACAACTGCAAGTTGGTTTCGTAGACAATGAGATTCTATATTGTGAGCATCTTGAATTGACTACCTTGACTCCCCCTCAAGGCAAGCTTCTCTTTAATCTCTTCATAGAATTCCTTTTGTTTTATGGACGCTAGCTTGCATGCCGTGAAAAACAAAGTTACGTCATTCTTATACTTAGAAAACACTGTATGTTTCTACTAGATCAAAGGTTAGCCGTGAAAACACTGCATGTTTCTACTAGATCAAAAGGGATACATTTAAATGGCGAAGAAATAAAATAGCTCCTTAATTCAACTAGCAGCTCAGAAACTTCAAACGAATACTAAAAAGTTCCAATTTTCCTCCAATTTGTTAACCCAATCATCGGATCATCATTGGAAGTCACTAAGATTACCGTTGAATTCATCAAAATTTTACTAAAACACGCCAAACGAATCCAGTAAAAGTCCTCCAGTAATCCGATCCTCATAATAATAGACTAAAAAAAATATCCAATCTTTCCAAGCTCCCAAACTCCTGATCCTCACAAACTCTAGTCAAAGATTGACCTAAATAAATCAAAACATAAGAGCTAGATAAATCAACAACGCATAGGAAACTCGCTCAGCGCTCCTGGGCGGCCGTGTCCCAGATCTGAGCCTCGACAGTCTTGTGATTGATGGCGAGGATTCTGGCCTGGAACTCCACGGTCTCCACCCCTATGGTGACCGTGGGATTGAGGCTGAACTCGTCACGGGAGAACCTCGCCAGGAACTACGCCTTTCCCCCTGCCGACTCACACTAACAAAGTTGTAAACAAAACCATTCAAAAACCCTAGAAAAAGGTTGTATATGGGTATATATATAATATGGGTATTTTTGTAATTTTACTTTTTGGTTCAGGTTCGGGGACGGTTTCGGGGACGGGTATTAAGAACCCCATACCCGCCCCCACCTTATACTTGTCGGGCTTTACCCAAACCCGACCTGAAACTCAATCAAAGCGGGGTTTCCCCGTCAAACTCTGGTTAGATCGAGTTGGGGCGGATCGGGTTGTTTATATAAAAAATAATAATAATAAATAAACTAAATGTATCTCCTAATTTAGACAAAATATTCAAAATATCCAAATCTCAAGACCAGCCAAGAGCATTGATCTCAAGGTGGTCTGAAATACACAAATCTCAAGATAAGTCGAGAGCACCGATCTCAAGACGGCCTAAAATACTCAAATCTTAGGATCAGCCGAGAGCACCAATCTCGAGGCAATCCAAAATATCCAAAATATTCAAAATACACAAATCTCAGGACCAGTCGAGAGTACCTATCTCGAGAGGGTCTAAAATGCTCAAATCCCTAGACTAGCCGAGAGCACCGATCTCGAGGCGATCCAAAATATTCAAAATACACAAATCTCAGGACCAGTCGAGAGAACCGATTTCAAGACCGTCTAAAATACTCAAATCTCTGGATCAGCTAAGAGTACCGATCTAGAAGTGATCCAAAATATTCAAATTCCAAGATTAGCCGAGAGCACAGATCTCAAGGCAATTTTAAATCCATAAATTTCAAGATCAGTCGAGAGCATTGATCTCGAAGCAAATTAAATATATATAATAAATAATAATAATGATGATAATAATAATAAATATAATAATAATAATGAGATATATATAATATAAATAAAAATAAATAATTTTTTTAAATAAGAATAAGAATAAAAATTAAAAAAATTTAAAAATTAAAAAAATATTATTATTATATATATATATATATAAACTAATGAAAATGATATAAAAATAAATAATACAAATAATATATATATATATATATATAATATTGATAAAGATATAAAAAATCAGATAAAGATAATAAATAAATAAATAAAAATACAAATCATATAAAAAAAAGCAAATAAAAATAAAATATATAAATATATATATATATAGATATAGATATATATAAATCAAAGGAAGATTAAATAAACACATAAATATAATAAATTAAAATCATAATATATTAAAATTAAAAAAAATATGAAATAATAATAATAATAATAATAATAATACAATTTTAAAAAAAAAAGGGGAACGTGGGGCGTCAGGCGTGGCCACCCCACGATCATCCAAAATTACAATAAAATATTTAATACATAATATATATATATATATAAAATAAATAATAAACAAATAAAAGAGAATGTGCTTCTCGTGGACTTCATGCTTATGCGGCCATGCTCCCATAACAGGAAAAAAAGAGCTGCAACAACCGCTCCACGTTTATTCACCACGATCGCGTCCCTTCACAACTAGCGTAACCGCGCAACCAGCATGAAAGTCTTTATAAAGGGATCATCCGAAGGAACGAAAGGAGGAAGAAGGGATGACGAAGAAAAGAAGAGGCGAGATCGAAGAAGGAAGAGGGAAGGAGAAAGACGAAAAAGGAAAAGAAGGTTCTCATTCTCCTCCAAACCTATATCCATATATATATATATATATACATATATGTTAAAAAAGAAAAAAGTTGCCGCTTGTCGCCGATTGCCTCCTGCCGCCGTTGCTGCCACTGTTGCGTGCTGGCATTGCTGATCGCCGTCGTCGTTGCTGTATTTCGTCATCATCACTGCAGAAATATATATATATTGAAGCTGCTTCCTTTAATGAGGAGCCTGTGAAGACGAAGGACTCTAAAAAAAAGCTTGATGAGGTTGTGAAGACGGAGGATGAACGAAGACGAAGAACAAGGCGAAAGAAGACGAAGGAACTAGAGAGGAGATAGAAGGAAAGACAGAACCGGAGAAGGAGAAGATGACTCGCACATCTTCACTGGCAGGAAATGATCAGACGGAGTAGGTCGCAGATGTTGCCCCTTCACGAGCCCGTAGTTGCCAGGGTTCTCTATAAACGAGCCAACTATTGCCAGAGATTAAGAAGGAAGAGGGACGAACGAAGAAAACAAAGGGGAAAGATGAAGGACAATAGAGAAGAACCAGCCAAAAAAAAAAGATCCGAAGAAGAAGACGAAGATGTTTCTCTTCCCCCTCCATGCCTTCATATATATATCGATGTAAAAAAAATCGCTGCCATTGCTGCTGCATGTTGTTGTTTAATGCCCGACCTCGATATGTCTCCATCGACAACGAAGAACTACAGCGTCATTTCATGGTTCTCAATCCCTAAATGGTTTATCGAGGACCCATAGATCCCGAATTTGTCTTCTGTTCATGTTAAGCACCGGTCAGATCCATCCGAGTATGTTGAATCGGAGCCCTTGGAGACGCTAGACTTACTGCGAATCGGATGCTGTGTTTGTATTGGAAGAGCAAAATCCAGCAGGAATAGTGGGATTACACTGAAGTGGTACCTTGACTGTGGCTACAGTGGTGGCCCAGATCTCATCAGTGATGATGCAACGATGCGATGTTGCTTTTTCGTATGGGTGTAAAGGTTGTGGAGGAGTACGAGAAGATATACTAGCAACATGCCATTCTCGTGTACGCAGATTTGTGAAGCTGTGCGTGAGTAGGAGTCGGCCATGGCTTTGGCGGGAACAAGAGAAGCCGATGCTGATGGGTTGCATGAAGATGCGAGAGCTGCATGGTTGCAACAATAGATGTCATCCTTTTCAAACCCTAAAGGCGACGGTGAAAACAAGGAGATGCTAGAATACAATCCTACGTTGGATGCATATGGAAAAGAAGGTCTGCTTGAGAAGTTGAATGAAGTGCTGAATGAGGAATCAGTTGTACTTCTACATGCAATATTTTAATTAATATATATATATATACAAAAAAAAAAAAGTGTTGAGGATGTCGCTGGTGCACTCAATGAATTGAAACAACATGGACCGGAACCTAATTTGTATAGCTTCAATAGTTTGATCAAGACTTACATGATGAACTTCATTAATGGTTGATAATGACTGCACAACTTCATAATATAACCATTTATATATATAAAGCATTGCCATGCAAACATGTACGTCATCAACATCCTCGTTCACTGGTAATTTAGTAATGGGATAAGATGAGGAAGGTTGTATTGCTCTCAATCAAACGCAGTCAAATATAAAATGGCTTTGGAATAGATGCTAACATAAGAGAAGTTAGCCACTTTATTTAACCTATTGAATAAGGTGCATGAGAATGAGATAAGACAAGTTAGAAGAAGCTTAAAAGCATAGTAGAATCATCTTTGTGAATACTAACCTGTTTTGTCTCTTAGCTTTCCTATCAACCTTGTTCCAAGAATTGCTCATAAAAATGGGTGAGTTCTATGCTGGTGACTAATGAATTGATAGAACTTTAGTTTCATTTGATGAGAAGTCCACGTGCATGATTTAAATATATATATATATATATCCAAAAGTGGGTCCCACTCAGAAAAAATGTAATGATATGCATGCATTGTAACGTGCATTGATTTAGTATATATATATATAAAAAAAACAAAAAAAAACAAAAAAAAGGAGGTCCCACCAATCACATGGGAATGAATTTATGATCAGCATAAATATAAAATAAATAAATAAATAATTCTAGTCAGATTTTTGCATGGATTATCACAAAAACTAAGGAAGACAAAGCTGATGGGTTGGATAACTATGTATATGGCGTAAATTAAGTAGCAATACAACAGATAGTACTTACTAAGTGACAAGAAGTGGGTTCCGGCCTTCTAACTTGGATATTAACTTGATACAGAGCAGTTTACAAGGCATAAACATGTGGTTGATCGATGAAGAATCAATAAAATATTCACTCTGAAGCCATGACAAACATATTCATGAAACAATGATAAACATGTTCATACTAAAGCAACGTCAAGAATGCTCATTTCGGGGCAGCGATAAATTTTTCTAGAAATTATACAAATTTCAAGGCGGTAATGAGATATATCTCAAAGCAGCAATGAGGCATGCAACATGGTGACAAGGCACAAGCAGCGGCAGTGATATATATATAAAATTATATGTTCACATATAAAGGATGTAATGAATAGATATATACATATATATATATACATATATATATATATATATATATACTAAATAATAAGATTTATAATTTGCAAATTTTATTGCCTTTACTTGTGCTTGAGCCCTTAATCGGAGGTTCCTAAGATTTCAGTCTAGGATAATTAATAATAGAGGCTTGCCTCTATTAGGAAAGGAAGAGCCCACAAAGATAAAAATAAATAAAAGAAAATAACATTTGTGATTCGATATATTACCTGGTGTCCCTTTACCGACACGACGCCAAGGCACATATTTTTGATCTCACACGGGTTTGGGGATATTTGACATCCCTAGTGATCAACCAGTATCAATTTTCCCATAAGAAAGTGATGCCGGTTTCTAGAAAAAGCCTTAGTAAACACATCAGCTATCTATAGATTAGTTGTCATATGCGGAAGAGAGATGATTTGAGCATCATATGCATCACAAATAGAGTGACAATTCACTTCAATATACTTACTATGCTCGTGAAACACTAGGTTAGCTACAATTTGAATTGCACTAGTATTATCTACATGGAGCGGATTAGGTTTAATTTGAGGAAACCCAAGCTCACCCAACAATCCATGAAGCCAAACAATTTCTGAGCATGCAGAGGACATAGCACGATATTCAGACTCAGTAGAAGATTTAGACACCTAATCTTGCTTTTTGCTTTTCCAAGAACTAAGAGTGTTACCAATAAATATACATCAACCTATAACTGAACGCCTAGTATCAGAACAACCAACCCAATCGGCATCACTATATGCAGCCAGACGAATAGGAGAGTCTGTTGGAAAGAAAAGTCTCGGGCAGGAGTGTTTTTCAAATAGCAAACAATGCGATGAACAACTACTAGATCAAGGTGTCTAGGTGCTTACATAAATTGACTAACTTGCTAAACAACAAAGGAAATATCAGGCTGTGTAATAGTTAGATAGTTTAAGCTACCCACAAGCTGTCTATATAAAGAGGGATCAGATAGAAAATCACCTTTGTCATGATAATATTTAGCATTCACTTCCAAAGGAGTATCAACTGATCGACCATCTTGAAGACCAGCCAAAGCAATTAACTCCTTAATGTATCTATGCCGGTGCAAGAAAATACCAACCAAGGTAGATTGTACCTCAAGACCAAGAAAATACTGTAAATGACCCAAATATTTCATATGAAAATAATACTAAAGATGGTCTTGGAGTTTGGAAATCAATTTAGAATCAGTCCCGGTAATCACAATATCATCAACATATACTAGAAGCAAGACAATTCTTTTGGGTGTTTTGCAAGGAAACAAAGAGGAATCATACTAACTTTGAATAAATTAGCAACTAAGAAGAGTAGAATGGAATTTATCAAACCAAGTACGTGGATCTTGTGTCAAACCATATAGTGAACATTTCAACTGACAAACATCAGATGAAGATGTAGAAAATAACCCTGATGGTGGAGTCATATAAATTTCTTCTTTAAGATCCCCATGTAAAAATGCATTCTTAACATCCATTTGTCGCAATGGCCAATGCTTAGAAGTAGTAATAGCTAGAACAAGTCGTACTGTTGTCATCTTTACTACAGGTGCAAATGTTTCCTCATAATTTATGCCATATTCTTGTCTATTTCAAAGTGCTACTAACCTCGCTTTATATCTATCAAGTGAGCCATCAGACCGTAGCTTAATGGAATATACCCATTTACAACCAATGGGTTTAACGCCACTAGGACTAGGAAAAATGTCCCAAGTATGATTCTCTTGGAGAGCTTGAAGTTCTTCCTGCATAGCTTTTACCCAACATGCATGTTTACTTGCTTGAAAATAAGAAGTAGGAACTGCATTATCAACTAAAGTCGCTGAGAATCCATATTTATCAGGAGGTTTATTGATATGAGAAGACCTTCGAAGACCCACTAGATTGGTTGAAGTGGTAGCACCAACTAAAGATGCATGCTCTAAATCAGGATCAGGACAGATTTGTGATGATGGAGGCCTTCGTCGTTGGTAGACAATGTCAGGTTTAAAGCGTTCAATTTGTGATTATGGCTCCATGGTCATTGCATCAATATCATCAAAGCCAGGTAGCAGAACACTGTTGGAAGGAAAAACATGCTGCTAAAAATAGTATTCATGCTCAAAGAAAATGACATTTCTAGAGATATGCAAACCATTAGCAATGCTATCATAACATAAAAATGCCTTCTAAGTGATGCTATAACCCATAAAAGTACATTGAATTGATTGTGCTATAAGCTTGTGACATTCATGAGGTGGCAAGTGCACGAAACAAACACAACCAAATGTATGTAGCATGTGATAATCAGGATGCTCACCAAAAAGACAATAATAAGGAGAATTAAAACCCAATTGGTAAGAAGGCAAGTGATTAATCAAAGACACTGCAGTTGACAAAGCTTCAGCCCAAAATTTAGACGGCATTGAAGACTGTATGAGTAATGTTCGAACCATATCCAGCAAGTGATGATTTTTATGTTTAGCCATCCCATTTTGTTGTGGGGTATAAGGACAAGATCATTGAGATAAGATACCTTTATGTTGCAAGAAGGCTTGAAACTCATGTGACACATATTCGCCACCATTATTAGACCATAAAATCTTTATACAAGTGGAAAATTGTGTCTCAATGTAAGCCACAAAGGTTTGGAAAACAGTAAACACCTTAGCTTTCGTGCACAAAAAATATATCCATGTGAACCGACTTAAGTCGTCAATGAACGTCACAAAATATTTATGTTGTGCATGTGAAATAACAGGAGTAATGCCCAAACATCACTACGTATAATCTCAAAACATGCATTAACACGAACACCATAGGTAGGAAAAGGTAAGATTTTACTTTTTCCTAATTTACAAGTAGAACAATCAAGAGATAATGCGTGAGTAGAACATTGAGCTCTGTTACCAAGAAAACCATGCTTCATTAAATTAGATAAAATCACATCATTTGGATGACCTGATCGTTTATGCCAAACTTCAGCCTTATTCTCAACAATCATAGAAGCTAAAGATAAAGTTCTAGGAATAGTAAATTCCAATGGAAATAATCTTCCCACCTTAGGCTCCCCCAGAGATCACTTTCCTTGACGCCTGATCCTGCACAACATAACCACCACGAGAGAAATGTACATCACAATTGTTCTCCACTAGTTGACCAACAAAAATTAAATTGGTAGACAATTTAGGAGCAACAAAAACATGACGAAATGAATGCCCAATGTGGTGGCAGTAATTGGAATGTTACTACCAATAGCAATCTGAATATTTTTTCTACCATTATATTGCCACAAATTTTATAAGAAATCAGATGAACCAGTCATATGATTGGATGCTCCTGAATTAACAAACCATATAGAAGAGGCTGTCATACCTTGGCCCTGAAGTCCAAGTCAGAGAATGCCGTTAGAATCATTTGTTAGACCATTTTTGGAGTCATCACAACTTGATTAGTGTTTGTGGTTGTAGAATTTGGAACAGTAGCATGAAAAGCTTGGGCTCGCTTATTTTTTGGACATGTAGCACGTTCCCTAATAATATGCCCATTCTGCTTACAGTAATTGCAAAATTTCTTACCATAATTGCGAGCAATATGTCCAAACTCCTTGCAGCTATAGCACTGTGTTTCTCCTTTGCCTCTATTCCTACCTTGTGCAGCATAAGCAACATTGATATTTTCTGTAAATGCATTTATAGCAGATTGCATTGCCAATCTTTGCTCTTCCCGTAATAATTTACCAAGACATGTATCCAAAGAAAGAATTGGATTTCTATTAAGCAATCCACCACGAGCAACTTCAAATTATGGTCAAAGCTTCATTAAAAACTAATCATGCATACTAACTTCATGAACTCATCTCCCCTGGTTCTAGAACCAAGGAATATCCTGGTTTCAGCCTATTAAAAACTGACACGTGTTCCCAATCACAATAGAAAAAATATAATAATATCACATGGGACACGTGTTAGAATATGATAGGTTGGAACCAGTGTATTCTCTGATTCCAGAACCAGGGGAGATGAACTCCTAACTTCATGCCCTTTATGAAAGCTTGCCAAAGCCTCCTTAGGTACCTCAGAGTAGATGATACCACAATATTCACTCCATAGATTAACAAATCCAGAATATTACTACTCAATTGAGAGATTTCCTTGGCTGAAATTACTGATCTCAAGTTCAAGTTGAAATCATAGTGCGGTATTATCTTAATTATATACATGCTTCAAATAATTCCACATCTCCTTAGCTATACCAAATGAATGTAGATTGTTCACCATATGGGCTTCAATAGATGCCAAAATCCAAGAGATAATGCGAGCGTCATTTGCCTCCCATTTACTACGTTCTTTCTCATTTTCAAGAGTAGCAGAAGACCCATCAATATGACCCCAAAGCTCTTTTCCCTTCAGAAACATTCTGAACTGAAACTCCCATGCCGCATAATTCTTTCCTGTGAATCTGATAGCCAAAGTCTCTGCACTTGATTTCCCAAAAGAGTTCTCAATAGAAATTCTCAAACAAATTCAAATGCGAATCTAAAACTACAGAATGAATCAACCAAGAAATCTGAAAGCCAAGATTTTGATTAGAAATCAACCCATAAAATTGCGTCAAAAAACACCCAATAATTCAAATATTAATCTATGGATTCAATAGACTGGCTCTAGTACCGGGACAAATTTTGAATAGATTGGATGAAAAAACCTCACTTTCTCCCATTCACTCATTCTCTTAAATCTAAATTTATGTACAATCTATTTTTGGTAATAATCTATATACAGCTAATTATCTTAATTAACAACTAATGCACTGATTACATATATTCTATTCTAGGTAAGAATATATAAAGATCTATGACATGATTTATGCCATAATCTTTGCCTGCCATAATCTTTGCCATTAAAAGCATATATGGTAGCTATTGACAAAGTCACATACTTGGTTTTTATGTCTGACCAATATAACATGCTGGTGAGATGGTGATAGATCCGCCGGATGGCTGCATGCCGTCTACAGATGTGTTATGAAACTCCGTGATAATAAGTTGTTGAAGAGTCGTGTTGGAAGGAACGAGCATCTGGCCTTGAAAGAGAATGAGATCATCCCTTAGTGAATAGTCTTGGTATGCTTCAAGCTCCTGTCAAATTGATTCCCAAAAGGAGATTGTGGTTGGATCATACCTGTAGGCTTGTTGTAGAGTACTCCATAGGGCTAGAAATGGATGTGTTATGGCTAATGATAAAAGATGAGCTGATGTGCCTTCTGGAAGGTGAGAAAGAGCATCTGCCGGCTTATTACTGTGGCCTGGTTTATAGAGAATATTGAAGTTGAAGCCAAGCACCTTAGTAAGCCACTTATGTTGATAAGGTGTTTGTATGGTCTAGTAAAGGAGAGAGCGAAAGCTCTGATGGTCGGTATAAATAACAAATCGCTTGATGGCATACATCTCGCATGTGTGTGTCACGCCCCGAACCTGGCTCGCCAGGCCCAGTGCACTGACAAACGGCCGCACACCTACAAGGCCAAAACCAAGTAGGCATGCAAGGCCTCGAAACCTGGTCCAAAGCAGAACAAACAATATAACAGAGCTGTAAAATCAAAAGTCAAAAACAGAAATTCACAAGGTACAAAATTCCAACTATCAAGTACAAGATGGTGCTCTATAAATAATACACAAACTCACACAGACAGAACAACAACTCAAACTTATAAAGGATCAAGATCACAAGCTCTCGCTAGCTCACTAGATGTCCGTTGTACTATTCACTCCCCTGAATCGAAAAACAACAACAAGATTATGAGCTTGAGAGCCCGATAGTAACCACTAAAAAAAATATCGGGATCACAAAATGTTCAATAATCTTTAAAAACATACAAAATGTAATATAATGAAATAAATATCAAAATGAACCCATAAATCAGAAATGGTTCAAAACAAATTTAATTTACCAAAATAACGAGCATATAAGTCCCCCAAACAACTAATGCCAAAACAAAATATCATAACTCATTTATTTAAACTCGGTGACCCGAGTCGGATTTTAGAACTCATAGGTTTACCCTCGGTGACCCGAGCCAGAATATCAGAAGCCGTTATTCTTCACCGACGGAACGGTGCGAAACTATAGTTTCTATGTCAGAAGTACGTGTCAAAACGGTCAGTGTTTAACCCCCAGTGATAGGGTTATTGCATTGTTAATTGGGGACTACGAATTTCTATACAAAAATATATATTTGTACATCAAAAATTATTGTCAACGCAGAAACAGTGAAATTCTGTGATCCCATTTTCTATCAAAAAGTATTCCAATTATATCAAATAATCTATTATTAACTAACAGAATAATCCACACAAATAATAAAAATTAATTAAATATGGAAATAACCCACTAAAACAAAAAAATATCATTTCCCAAGAATTCAAATAAATTCAATTAGTCATGAATTAAACAAATAAACTAATTAAACAAATATACTAATTCAAAATATATATATATATATACACACACCATGAATCTGTATTTTTCCTAAAGTAAAAAAATAATAATAATAAAAAAATAACTAAAATAATATAGAAATGTTTATTTTTCTAAACAATAAAATCCAAATTAACAAAAATGATTATATAAACCATTATCGAAAAATCGAATTTGCATAGACATATATTTACTGATTTATATGTGGTTTACTTACTTGTCGATCGCTCAAAAAAACCCCCAAAAATCCCTACGATATTTCTTCGAGACAAAAACCCTTGACGGAGAGACCTATCCCTCGCTCCCTCACCACGGCACCACACACCAAATCAAAAGAAAAAAAAATAGGAGAAGAGGGGAAAAAAACTAATCTCTCCCTCTTCTTAATCCAAACAAAGATCCATAACGAGAGAAACAAAGAGACGGCGACTAGGGTTTTGAAACCTAATTAAAAGATAAGTAAATAAAATTCCGTAACTACCATCCATGCACAATAAATAAAATAATTTAAAAAAAATGTGGGGCCCACATGTGTGTAGAAGATGCTTGGAGGCGTAGAGTTAACATTTTGCTGAAGTAAGTGAGGAGGTACCAATCTTACAACAAGACCGCTCCTATACTAGTCGCCGAAGTGTCTGTTTGGATTTTCGAATAACAGGTCAAAGTTAGGAAGATAGAGGACAAGTGTTATCATGGGAACCATCTTCAAGTTGTCAAACCCCTTTGTCACTTCTATGGACTAGATAAACGCATTTTTCCTTAATAATTTTATCAACGATGCACCAAGAATTGCGTAGTCATGCACGAAGCACTTATAATATCCCCTGAGTCTAAGAAAACTCCAGAGGCTGTGCATGGTTGTCCGTTAGGGCTAGTGTTGTACAACAATTACTTTCTCTGAATCTACCATCGCTTTGTCACTTGAGATGGTGTGGCCCAGGTACGCGATGCAAGGGCATCCAAAGGCGCATTTACTGAGCTTAGCGAAGAGTTGGTATTGTCGGAACATGGAAAAGATAGTTTGATGATGTTTAAAGTGCTCCTCCCAGGACAAACTGTATATCAACACATCATCGAAGATGACTAATGCAAATCTCCTCATCACCGACCAGAAAATAGAATTCATGATAGCTTGGAATATGGAGGAAGTTTGACAGACCGAAGGGCAATACAAGAAATTCATAATGTCCTTCATGGGGCGGGAATGTTTTTTTCAATATTGTCGGGAAAGATACGTACAAGATGATAGCCGAAACGGAGATCCGTTTTATAGAAGACCAAGGCATTGGCAAGCTCATCGAGGAGTTCTTCGATGGTTTGAATGGGAAACTAGTCATGAACTATTACAATGTCGAGGGCATGGTAGTTGATGCAAAACCACAAGGTACCATCATTCTTCTTCACCAAGATGACTAGTGAAGAAAACAGGCTTGTGCTTGGACGAGTAATCCCATCTTTGAGCATCTCCTAGACCAGCCGTTCGATTTCAGCCTTCTGAAAGTGAAGGTAATGGTATTGTCGTACTTTCATTGGTGTTGTGGATTGTAGTGGTATCCAGTGATCAAATGCCTTGACGAGTGCAAGCCCTGTTGGTCTGGCAAATATATCAGTATAGGTGGTCAGTATGTAATTAAGAGAGACAATAAATGGGGGGGTGCTGTTGAATCCACGTTACCCAAAGTATGTGACAAATTGGTTCCATTGATTGAGTCCAATAAAAAAGAAAGATGGAAAGATTGAGTTGTGTGTTGACCGCGAATGTGGCACTTCAGTGAAAGGCAGAGGCCGTGAGTACGCTTGGGTTTTGTGTGCCATGTAAACGAATTCGCACTTCATTAGAGTCAAAATCCATCCATAGCTAATGATAATCGAAGATGGTTAGCCCGAGTCCTGTAAGCCAATTAACTCCGAGGACAATATCTACTCCAAACACGGGTAAGAGAAGAAGATCTATCATAAAGACAGCCTCACTGTGCTGCAACGGAACCTGAATATATTTGCCGTCGCACTGGAGTTCAACGCTATTACCCACCATGACTCGCATATAGGGAAAGATTGAACGGTTAACCCCAGATGCGCTGCCAAATGTGATTGGATGAAGTTGTTGATAGAGCCCCCATCAATCAAAGTGGCCACCTCCTTGCAGTGGACTTTTCCTACAATCTTCAGGGTAGAGGGGACCATTATGCTAGCCAGCACGTGAAAAGATTTATAGGGTGTGTCGCTACTCGGTGAGGGTTCCAGTGGGGATTCTGCGTCATCGTAGGATTGAGGCGGTCTGGGTTAGAGGTTTTTGTTAGGATTATGAACTCGAATGCCAACAAGGATACTTGTATTAGGGCATTTCATTTATATTCTACATTCTTATTATTATAGCCAATTATTTTGATGTTTATATAAATCTTGTGATGGCATTATAATTATATTTGAATATCATAGTCCATGTGTATGAAGTTAAACCATCTATACTTTGTGGGATTAAACGGAGAGCACTAAAAGGGTTTGGTACTTATATACTTTAATAGTTTACAAATCGGAGAACCTTTAATTGGGCATTAAAGGTTAGTAAGGATTTGTATGACATATACTTTGACAAAGAGTGCTAGTTGAACCTATGGAATAGTGAGAGCATATGTCATAAATTCATCACTTGGATTGGTGTATTTGAACATGACTCGCAACAAACCAATTACATGGATTTTACTCTTTGACAATCAATGATTGTGATTGTTGGTTATAATCATATGAGTAAACCTTATACCTAAGGTATCATGATCACAATGTATTTGTGATGACTAGTCTGTTAATAGAGTCGTTAGGCTCAGTTTACCTTTTGGTAGGGCTAACCTCGAAGTGCAACTATGTTGGGCAAGTAGCAGTTGTGAGTGATCACCAAGAAGGAATTGGTTCTCTCGGAAGTAAATGAGTTAGTATCCTATGCAATTATAAGTATATGAGATTAGAAGACCTTAGCCAAGACAGTCAAACTAATTGTATAAGACACGAAGGGTAGTTTGGTCATTTCATCCTACTATAGTTATTTGCATATGATCGAGTTCAATGAGTTTGGCAATTACCATAGCTCTCACTCGGTTGGGATACAAGAACGAAAGTTTTATACACATATGGTAATCATAATCGGAAAGGTTCGTAACGATCTACTCATTCGTGTTCAATTAGGTTATGACGTGGGGATACACGGTTGGCTAGGTGTCACCCACATCCTTTGCTACTCTCCAATTGCCAAACGGAACGAACCTAGGGAAGTCATGTGATAAGTGTCTAAATACATCACTTTTATTATATATATTTAATGCACTTTCATGTATATTTCTATGACTCTGATGTCCTTTATGCTTTTTATTTGTTATTATTGTTTAAGGACATTGGAGGATCATCCAGTGCATAAATAAGCTTTGTTTTGGCATAAATCAAAGAATTTTTTTGAAGCTCACACACATCCTCAGGCTTCCGGGTAAGAAAAGAGTGGATTTTCAGCACCAATCATTGTAGCAGTGGTTACTGTAGATGTATTAATGTAGCAATTTCACTGTAGTAATTCCGTTATAGCAGTGTGCGGCCCGCACAAAGAAGACAGAGGGGTGTGCGGCCTGGTGTGCGGGTGCATACCAGCCAACACACACACTCGCAGAACTTGGTTTTGAAGCTTTTAAAAGCCAAACTAGGATTTTTTTGAGAGGGACTTTGGCCACCATCTCTTCCATCCCTCTCCACCATTCTCCATCATCATCTCCATCATTCTCCACCACCATCAATGGATTGGAAGACGATTTGAAGAGCAACAACTCAAGGGGAGAAGAAGGTCGTACTTAAGGGATACATCAAGGAGCTCGACGGTGTGGATCAGGTGAGTTTTCATCACCACCTTCTAGCCTACATCTGAGGGAGTTTCTCATGAACATTTTTATTGATAATTTTGTATATTCCCTCCTTTGATGTGGAACTAGACTCCCAAGGACACCGGGCTCCAGTAAACCTTGAGAAAGAAACTTGTTTGTATGGATGGATAATCATTGTTAGTTTTAATTGAATGTTGGCATGTTTGTTGGTTTCAATCTATTGATTTGATGTTCAACCAGCAATGGATTGATTTTGTAGGTTTTGATTCATGAATTGTATATGTATGGCGGGATGCTAGCATGTATTATGTCGCATAATGATTGAAAGGGGATTCAATGTGCCCATACACCGGAGGTTCCGAGTGGCGGTAGCTTCCCACGAGGTTAGGGTAATTTTAGGCGAAAGCCAGCATTATAATTATCCTAACCAACACTCCCTGTTCCCAAAGACATCGTAGGAGTATCTTCCAGATGGAGGAAACCGTATTGGATTAGGGTTACACCACGGAGGTTCCGGGGTAGTCGATTCCCGAGTCTAGTGGACCAAACCTAGCCAACATTGCATTTAAAGTCCCATTTTCATCCTTACTTATTCTTCTCCCGAGGAAACCATCGCTCGAGGCCTCTCGTGCTCATTGTTATTTGCTATCTTCATTTGCCTGTATTGTGTGCCTTAGTCCATTTTGTTTATAGTTCTTTATTTTATTTATTTTCATATTTGTGTTTTGGAACAACAATATCTTTGTTTGGTAGACTAGATAGTGATACCTAGGAGGAAGTAATAGCAGATCTTGGGCCCTTGGACATATGACCCTCTTATGCTCACATGAGAGGTTATTACTTGACAACCCGGGCACTTGCAGCCGAGGAGTGGCGTGCTCGCTTTTTAGAGTGTCGCACTCTCACCATCATCATGCTTAAAAGGATAAAAAATCAATCTCGTTTTGAGTGCACGGGTAAAATTGCTAAATTACAATTTTATTTCATGGGAGGAATGAAATTGTACATTAGTATAGAGTTTTTGTCTTAAGTTTAAATTTTAATTTTAATTCGATGGAGTCGAACAGAAAACCAAAATTATAAGGACTCAAAGACAAAAGTTGTTTTAGTTACATAAGGACTCATATTTCTAATAGAACTTCTATGATAATGTTTATCATATTATGAAGGTTCATATTTTGAATAGGACTTCATAATTGAATAATGTTTATCATATTATGAAGGTTTATATTTCGAATAGGACTTCATAATTGAATAATGTTTTTCATGCTTTATGAAGTCTCTATAAATATGACTCCTCTCTAACCCTAGAATAAACAAAAAATTAATTCTCTAGTGAGAAAAATCCTTAAGCTCTCTCTTCCTCTCTAACCCTAGCCGCTATTCGGAGAAGAAGAGGAGATTGTTTCTTAATTCCAGCGTGTGATCTAGAGGCGTGGGACTTTCATTTGGCGCTAAGAGATCTACGACAGTCCGAGAGACAAATTCGGCGCATCAAAGGAAAGAATTTTTAAACAATAAAGGTAATTTTCTAGGCCTTTAATTAAATTATCTTGTTCATGAAAACAATTAGAACATACCCCAAATTTATTATTGCTTCCGCATGCCTTTGATGATGTTATTTAATTTTTGTGATATTACCTAACAGTTATCTCCAGGTAACTCATCATCATCATCCACGAGGAGGTATAAGAACTACAGGGGATTACACCTATGACCCCTTGTAAATGGGGAGTTACAGTTATAACATAGCCCACATTCACGTCTGGCTACCATTTTTAGCAGGCATTAAACGGTTGATGGGGATAAAGGGTGTGCCCTGTGTGGGCTGGGTGGCGGTGGGTGGGTTGGTCGCTTATGGGTGAGTCGCACTCAGTAGGCGGTTGAGAAAACACGGCTGTCCGGATGTGAATCTTACGGCATTGCACTTGTCTTCTAGGATTTTAGCTATGCCAATGGCATCATGGATAAACTGTAGCTTCAAGAGCTACAATTCGTGTTGTATATCGTCGCACAACCCCGATAGGATGCAGTTGAGTGAGTTGTTGTGACTTAAGCCAAAAACCCTCATCGACAAACATTCAAATTATGAGAGATAGGTAATAATCTAGGAATGTTGTTTGAGTTTGAAGAGGCGGGCTTCGTGGTTAACAAACTTGGACGGATCGAAGCAAAGCTTAGACTAAAGAACAAAAGCTTCCCAAGATGTGAGTTAGTTCGTGGAAGACAACAAACGATACCACTGCATCGCGTTCCCGGTCATGTGAAATGCTACAATGTCGTTCTTCTGATTGTCTGGGGTGGCATGGTGATGGAAAAAATGTTCAATTTGAAAGATCCATGAGAGAATGTTCTCACTGGAAAATAATGGCATCTCCATTTTAGATAAGCGAGTTAGTGGTTGAGAAACTTTACTACCCTGTCCCATGATCTATCCTGCGATGTTCAGGCCGAGGTAAGAACTAGTCCCGGTCATCACTGAGGATGATGGCAGTAAGGCCGAAGTGTTGGAGCGCTCCAACTTTCGATAGTTTGAGTAGTATGTCAGACATCACCATCTGTTAGGCGGCAATTGATTTTTCAATCGCTTCGAAGAATGAGTTGTTCTACTGAATTGAGACATAGAGCTTTTCCATCTTAGAAAGCATGGAATCTTGACACTCTTGTCAACTATAGACAAGTGCTCGTCCATTACCCGGGATCGCATCATCACATCTTTCGTCATGTGCTCGTCGGATCTCAATGAAAGCACCAATGTTGTATGTCCCTAGACAGATAGTGGGGATTATTGGTAGAGTAGTGAAAGGAGAGAAAGGGAAAAGATTTTGGAGCAAGCCAGAGGAGATAAAAAGAGAATCCAAGAGATTTTCTATCCCCTTTCCATCTTCGTAGATTACTTTTTATATCAAAATCGTAATTGTCTAAGCCTTGGCCACGTGCCCCCTTAACCATTGGTTAAGGATTACAGTCCCACCCTGAACGATACATCATTAACTACTAATTACACAAACTTGTATGCCATTACATAATATATTCTCTGAAACGTGTGACATTTGTCAGCATCATGTCGTGCCTTAGTTTTACCGCCTTTTGCCCACTACTTGCCACACCACCATTCTCGTCTCTTTCATTTATCCTGGCTTCTACATCGTGGTGCACTATATTTTCTCATGTGTTCTTTCATAGAGACTGCTATGCTTTTGCATCAAGTACTTATTTCTATTCATGACTACATCCAGATTGGTTTCTTGAGTACACTACCATGAAGTAATTTTTCCTATTAGTAAAATGAATAGAACATTAAAAGAAAATAAACCATGGATATTAACAAATAAATGCTTTGATATCATACCTTAATTATGTTCATCATACTTTAAATCTTGTCAGGTAGGATTTCATGTGCCAATCGTTAATATGAAGAGGTGCTAAATTGTAGCTCCGAACAAGTTGCCCACAAGAGAAATTCAATTAAAAGAACATCAATTGCAAATCAAGAACAAAAATGCAAACATTAATATATATATATATATACAATCATATATATAGTTCAATATTTGGTTAGCTCATACTATAGTTTTCATTCTTACTCAATATTTGTAAAGATTCCCTTACTTTTCATCGTTACCCCTCTCCTACTTCATGTGAATTGGCCTCTAGAGATTGCATGATTCCAGTGAAGATTTGATGATGAGGATATGAGCAATGGTCTCATAGAAGTGAAACTCTAATTTAATAAGCAGCAATAGAAATTATTAATGAATGGCTAAAGAAAATTACAAATAATTCAGATAAAATTGAAATTAGAGCATTAATGCTCTAATTTCAATTTTATTTGAAGTTCTTTCCTTCTTTTAATTATGGATAGTATTTTTGTTAATAATCCTGTTTGTGCTCCATATATTTCCTTTGAGCTAGTGTCTTGTGTGTTTATTATTGGAAACGGTGGATAGTATTTTTGTTAATAATTCTGTTTGTGCTCCTTATATTTCCTTTGAGCTAGTGTCTTGTGTGTTTATTATTGGAAATGGTAACTTGTTTTTAGATTTCTTCTGGGCATCAATTGTGAAATTTACAATTTGTTCCTGTAGTTGGAGTATTTGGTCCTTTTATAGTTTAGGAAGCTTCTTTTGAACACTCACATTCTGATTCCTTTTAGTTAATCACATGGTTTTATGGGTGCTAAACATTAGTGGGCTTCTTAAAAGTTAAAACAATTGTTTTGTTTAGGTGTTTTAGTTCTTCATTTGGAAATTGGAAGTTTCTTGTCAGTATTGCTTGTTGTGTAAATCTGTTTCAATAATCTGTAGTTGGTTTTCTATCAATTTTTTATGGTTATTAATTAAGCAATGTGATGAAGTGTTCCATACAAGTTTCAGTTTTGTGCCTTTTGTGCTACCATTTTTGTTTCTATAGGCTGTTGATTTATATGTTGTAATAAATTCATGTCTTCCAAAAGAGGGGCAAATTTTGTCAGTGGCTGTTTATCCATCTGAGTTTGGGCTCAAGTGCATGGAAATAGAAGCAGTTCATGGGCCATCTGCTCTTATTGACTCCAATGAAGGAGAGAGTGATGATGAAGCCGAGATTGACAATCAAAGATTGCCTGTTTATAAATTAAATAAGCTAAGGTAAATGGCAAAATGAATTTTATATCGTTTAATGTATTGTTTTCGACTTCTTGTGTACTGGTTGATAAACTGAGTACTCTGTGTTAGTGTTATTATTGTTGCATTTCTGATCTGAAGGTGATGAATATCATAGGAAAAATAGTTTCATGGATAAATTCATTGTGTAATTCAATTTGTTTATTTTATTTTATTTTATTTGTTTTTGTAGAAGGGAAAATCCAAATTTTCTTCATGTATTTGATCATCATATGTTTCTAATCCTGCCCATATTGTTGTCTGCCCTTTCATTAATTTATCTTCCTTTACAATCAACTTGATGACAGAAATTGTAGATTATGTAATTTGACTCCTTGAAGTAGTTGTCAACAAGCACTCAATACAGTTGCTAAAGCAATGCTGGATATTTCATACTTCAATGGTTTGATCTGAATCACAATGATGACATAATATTCAAAACTTAATTATCACATTAAGATCTTTATATTTTGGTTTGGAATATATAAATGAAGGAGGTGACATTTAGTTTTTGCCTTATTTTATACGTGGATATTTCATACTTCAATGGTTTCTCCATGTATTGATCTTGGCTCTGTTTTTCCCTCTTTAATTATCCTCCAGGTATTACTATATCGTTGTAGTTTGTGATTCAAGGCTATTGCAAACCACATATATAAAACACTCGATGACACTGAGCTTTTAAAGACATCCAATGTGTTTGATTTGAGGTTTATTCCTGACTCAATGGAGTTCAAGCATCCTCCTCATGAAATCACCACCGAGGTACTTGTTCACAGTTTGGATTTTGTTTTTTCAACTATTTACTCTCAGAAGATTATTCACTGATTGTTAATCAAGGAAAGAATAGAAAAGGCTTTTATAATTGAGAGAGAAATGAAAACACTTGGCAATTCCTTGCAATCCTCTCATACCTTCTTTTATGCTTCTTTGTCAAGTGCCCTGTGATTCTTTGTTGGTGAGGAGATCATTTGTGCTCATGTTTGCACATAAGTTTTTCAATTTTCACCTTGTTTTGTCTTTTCTATGACAAGCACCAACAAGCTAAAAGGAGCCAGAATTCCATACCCGTGCTTTGCAGCATAGCAAAGTCAAACTTTCTTGGGAGGAAGATGAACCACAACGCACAAAGTTAATGAGAAGAAAGTGCAATCCCAACACAGCTGGTCTGCGAGCACTTATTGGCATGCAGACATAACGGTAAGAATTTGCTTCCGCTAGTGTTTGGCAGAGCATCTTACTTATTATACTTTCTGTTCCTTCCTGAACTTCTAATAACTGAACCTTCCTCCACTATTATGGGTGTATCAAAGTATACTTTCTGGTCTTTCTGCTAGTGTTTGGCATAGCATCTTACTTATTATACTTTCTAGTCCTTCCTGAACTTCAAGGAAGACAACGTTCTGTGTCACTCTTGGTTCACTTTGTTTTTATTTCTTCTTTTCTTTTTAAATGATTTAGTTTTGTTGCTTGACTGCTGGATGTCTTGATACACTCTACTACTGCTCAGTTTATCTAGGTATACTTTTCTCTGTCATTGATCTTTTTTATATATATATATATATATATATTATAGTGATAAGCATTGCTTTGTTGCTACTTTAGGTGGGTATCATATGGAGGAGAAGGCAGCAAAAGCTTATGATTTGGCTGCATTGAAGTATTCGGGAACATCCACTCACATTAATTTCCTTTTATGATTTAAATAGAGGCTCTAATCAATTTGATTTTCTATTATAAAATAAAATGATCTTTGATGTTTTTTTTCTTCCCAGACATAATCAACATGGAAGATGGCAAGCAAGAATTGGAAGAGTTTCAAGAAACAAAGACTTCTATCATGGAACATTCAGTAAAATATAAATCTCATCAAAAATTTTAGATATAAATTCATACAATGCAAGCAATTGATAGCAGATTAATTTTGCAGAAATACATATATATATATATATATATATATATGTCATTTATGTTTACAAATCTTTAATAATGCTTGTTTAAGATTATTAATGAGTTAGTAATCATCGTTAAATGTATGATATTGTAAACTATAAGCATAAACTGCGAATGAAATCTTATTTTTAAGCTAAAAACATTTGCTCATCTTCATCTTTTCAGGTACCGGTTGATAGGTTTGATTTCTTGAAAGAGCTTGGGTTGTGATAAATATTGAAGTGCATCTCGTACTACTATGTTATTGGGGAATTAATTGTATGGCTGTGAATTATTTACCTACAATAATCTTCACATTTTTTGTAGTATTTAATTTTTTATTCAAAACAAAATATATATAAATACTTTTTGATTTTGTAACTTTTTGTACATAAAAATTCTTATTAATAAATGTTATTATATAATTTTATTTTTAATTTAGTTTGTGTTTGTGAATGGTTTGGGTATGAATATGATGATTGATCATTAATTTTAAATAATTGTTTAATATTATTCTCAAAAAATGAATATTGAATGGGTAGGTCAAGAGGGGTGTAACGGCGGATTGGATCCACCCAAAAATTAACTAGCGGCGGATTTAATCCGCCGCAATAAATCTGTCTAAAATTTATAGCGGCACTTCACATCCGCCGCTATAGGCATATAAAAGTCTATTCCGACTAAAGTTTTAGTGGCAAATTTGGTATCTGCCGCAAAGGGTCTATAGCGGTTAAAATACACTTTATAGTGGCAAAAAAATCTGCCACTATAGCCCTATGTATTGATTGGTCAAAATATTGTGACCACGAACTCTAGAAAAAAAAAATAACTGGGCAAAAGAAGCCACAAGAAGCCAAAGTATCATTCATGTACTATTGACCGCTTGAGGTAAAAAGTGTTGCTGAAGAAGATTTTGTTGGTGAATATTTGCTATCACTAAAGGACTAATACCTTAGTGGTATTAACTCGATTGGGAAAAATAAGTTTAAAATATTTTAAAAAATCTTGAGTTTGAGTCTTATTAAACATCGTGGTGATAATAAATCTCCAATTTACTGTCCAAACCCCATATTGGCTTGTGAGGGAGCGCAGGCTGAATGATCAATGTCCAGTCATCCACAGTGTAGATAATATTTATCACTTAAAACAAAAAAATATTTGCTATGGATGCCCCCAAATGACAAAAGTGAGAGAGGAAGAGGTGTTACCTACTTTTCGATTTCAGGGATAAAGCAAAGTCATATGTACTAATAAACTCAAAATTATCATCTCAGCTTCATAATGTATCCCTTGTGAATCATCAAGAATTTTTTTAATGTGCCAACCCAACAGCACTAAAAAATATTTGGAACAAATATGAGAAACTGTTATGAATATTTATCGAGTTTGAAAATATAAAATTTCATGACAACTCATTAGGACAAAACGAAAAGAATAATACTCAACAAATTATATATAATAATGACACAATAAGTAGAAATTTCTTTATTTATCCAATATGGAATCTGTAGATAAAAATAAATAAATATATTACTAAAACTCAAGTTAACAATTGTTCATTTGTTTGTCATTCTATTTATGTAAAAAATAATAACAAGTTTATCCAAAAAATTAATTAAAGAATTCGCCAATCGGTCTGTCTGGCAAAGCCAATTGCTGTTTTAATATGATAGTTTTAATAAAATTGTTTTCGTCCCCCAATGGCTAATCCCATCATAAGATGCTAGAAATGATAAAATTTTATCTCATTTACCAATTTTAAGTATTTATTATTTTCAGAAAAATGTTCCATTGAGTTCATCTTTGAGTTTGATAATTTTTTTTATTGCATTTTTCTTATTTGCATTTTAGCCTAGCATGTTAAATTTGTAATCTCGGAAATTTCAACTACCCAATTTAATTAGGATAAACAAAAATAGAAAAATAACATGGAGACCCTAGTAAGATTCAAAAAGATCTCCATGTCTCTAAACTATTTTATTTCTGTTTTTGTATAAAGCTTGAAATATTACATGGGAATATATATATAAATTTTAGGAATGTAGTTTCATAATAATAATAATAATAATAAACTTAAAAACACTTTATTCATTTGTTTGGTTTACTATAAAACAAATTCTTGAAAATAAGTTACTATTGCTAAACATGGGAATAACACATGAGAATGAAATTTTATACCCAACGCCATAGAG
The DNA here is from genome assembly GCF_009730915.1 of Dioscorea cayenensis subsp. rotundata. NCBI lineage: Eukaryota > Viridiplantae > Streptophyta > Magnoliopsida > Dioscoreales > Dioscoreaceae > Dioscorea > Dioscorea cayenensis. Next base: position 27,159,768 of record NC_052479.1, on the reverse strand, counting down.
AATATAGATTGTCATCTGTTGTGAGGATGATATGTACCTAGGAATAAATAGTTATTGAGAATAGTTTCATAAAATTTCTACCAAACATCATAATAGCATATTCCTGGAAATCTTATATTAATCCCACATATATACCAAACATATCCCAAGGGCGTTTGGGATAAGGTTTGAATTATTACCATAAGAATATGGATTTCCATGAATATGAATTTCTAGAAATGATAAATTAAAAAGTAAATTATTCCCTTATTTGGTTTACAAACAATATTTTTATGTAATATATTATTAATACTAAAGAATATTTTATTTTTTGTTTGATTTGGATACAAGATTTCTGAAAATATAAATAATTTCTCCAAAATAACGCTTAAAAGCAATATTACCAAAACAACATAAATCAACTCAATTTGTCGGCACTAGTCTAAATTCTAAAATGATTTTAAATAGTATAATTAACAAAGCCATGGTTTTATTACAAATAAAGCCATGACTTAACAAAATAAGTAAAAATAGTTAAAATACAAAATATAAAGGTCTAATACTATAGAATCAAAGAGGATGTGACATGAAAATAAAAATTGAATGTTTTTTGTCATTTTATTCATATAAGCTTATTCCAATATCATGAAAATATTTTATATCTAATCCTATAGGAATATGGACAACTATTGGTTGTGGGAATTATTTGTACCTGGAAAGAAATATTTCCCATAAATAATTTCATAAATTTTAAACCCAACATGGAATAACATATTCTTTCCTTAAGATTCCTGAGAATCTTTATTTTTTAAATTCGTATTTTCAACTACTTTATTGATATGAAAAATTTACTATGTTACCCTTCTATAACCTTTTCTTCATCTTAATTTCTTAGTGAGCTCTTGTCAAAGCAGAGGCAAAGCAAGGCTTGGCACGGTGACAAGCTCATCTCACCCAACACCCCTGCATGACGTTGAACTACGGTGAGCCTGGAGAAAGCTTGCATTGAGGCAGAGCCAAGCCCATCAAGGCGAGCTTGACCCCGGCATTGAGCCGGGACAGTGGACCTGTTGGTCTTTCTTTGCCTTAGTGAGCCAATGGCTAGACGAGTATCGGCTAGGTTTTAAACCACCAAACCTTGTTGGTGAAGGAGGAAAGATGAAGACGAATAATATTAAACAAGAGCAAAAGAAGTATTTTGAGATAAATTTAATTAAGTCATAAAATAAATGGAATGAAATTAGAATATTTTTGAAAGGCAGAACTTATAGAATATTGGATAAAAGTCAGGGGCCTTAGAAGGCATGTTGAAGTTTAAGAAGGACTATATTCTCATTCTTCTTTTTACAAGGGTCAGTATTCTGAATGTTGGTCCATTAATTTGGAATGATAACATGCTTTTAGATAAACCTTTTTTTTTTTAAGTTAAAGCATAATAGCATTTACACCAATAAGTTATATGAATGTTGCATTATATATATATATATATATATATATATATTACATATGATTTGAGCCAAACCTTGCTGGTTAAGGTGTGAAAATGCTCAAATTTTAGTAATGACATGTTCTTGTTACCATATAATATATAATTAACATTGGAAAAAACGTTAACAAGTTCAATTTACCTCCATACCGATAGAGTTGGCACTTTATTATTATTATTATTATTATTATTATTATTATTATTTTCTGAAATGAAGCTTTTGATTGATTTAGTATTTTTTCCCCCCTAGAATTAGAGATCGAGTGTATGATGGATTTGATCAATGAATTGTCAGATTTTTTTTAAATAATTTTTTTTTATTTATAGTTTCTTTAATAATATTAAAAAATAATTCTTTAATTTTCCAATGTCATAAATGAGACTTAATTCGTAGGAAAGTTTGATACTCTCTCAACGCGTATGAAATAATTAAGACATACTGCTTTACAAGAACCATGCATAACATGTGAAGTCAAAAGTTTTTCAAAACCCGTAATTATTAATATAATTCTCTGCTAAGTACATATATTCTCTTCTTCAACTTCAACTCAAATTCAATTCAGTAAAAAAAACAAATAGTTATTAACAATAAGTCAAATTATTATTTTAAAATTGAAAATAGAGTTTATTACCTAAAAACTTTTTTTAATTATGCAATATATATCATAACTAAATTTTACCCTACACACACTTTCACTATTATTTTTGGACCATGCATTAATTTGAAAGGTATTAAACCCTCAACCTCTTTTGTAAGAGTTAAATGCCTTAATCACTTAATCATTGTAACAAAGACATGTATCTAATTTTTTTTATATAAAAATATTTAAATCTTGTCTAAAGTATTTGTGCATTGTTTAAGATATATATCTATTTATTATATTAGATACCTATTGATTAATGAAAATTAATAATATAATAAAAGAAATGAAATGAGTAAGCTAAACCTAAGAGAAAAGTATATTTTAGTGGGGATTATTTTTAAATGTGAATAAGCCACATGTTAGAGGTATGCACAAACATGAAATTACTATTTTATCACACATGTGTAATCATCCTGCTTGAACCAAGGTTCTAATCCACCTCTTTAAAAAGTTACAAACACTCTATGCAAAAAACTCAATACCAATATACAAAGATATCATTTAATATTTTTTGAATTTTTTAACTATGCTTTTATATTTACTCCACAATTTGAGTCCAAAATGAATTCATTTTAGTTTTTGTATTAAAAAATGTAAGAATTTATAAACCTTCCTAAACTCTTACAGAAAAAAAAAAGTTTTAATCTTTATTTAACAAATATTTTTAACATTTTAATCAAAATAAAAAGATTGAAGGACTAAGCTTCCATTTATATACTACTTGAATCAAAAATGGGTTCAAAGCCATTTTTTTAAAAAAATATAGTTAGTTAATTAACCATTCTTTAATTTTACAAATAAATGCCCTTCAAAACATCTATAACCCAGGCTCAAAACCATATCCATGTTAGACTTATCAATCCTTTTGTTAGTAAACGGGTGGATAGCCAGATGGTATGATACAAGGGTGCAAAAGGGAGAGCAAGAGTTCAAATCCTTCCCCTGGCAATATTGGTGATGTACTGTTCATCCACTGTACATTTAGGACTGGCACTGTTCACGAGCATGTGTGTGGGTCTCCTCTAGGAGAAACAATAGTTTCACCCCTCCAGGGTTGTAGGACAAAGAGATTTTTTTAAGAAATCCATAAGTCTCCGTAACCAGTGCATCTTTGTACTAGTCTGTTCCTTTAACAATCTCTTAAATGGGGGGCACTTATCGCCTAAAAAAAAAAATGATGAGTGTATATTGTTCATGTATTTCATATCTATTTGTACACTCATTTGGCATGTATTAGAACCATAATGTGGAAATCGATGTTAAATATCATGTGTTTTGTATTAACAGGCTTAGGATAGTGCTTAAAGGTGAGAGAAATCCAAAAGAAGCATTATAGGACCAAAACGATATGTTTGGAGCTCTCTCGGCATCATTGTATTAAAGACAAGGTAAATTTGGTGGCTTATGGGCAGCTTACTGTCGTCTTTACGGCCGTAAGTCTATGCCAGAAGACCTTGCGTGTGATACCATGTCTTGATTTTTGACCTCGTGCCTCTTTTTTGATTCTTGTGCATGCATTAGGGGTAAAATGGCCATTCAGCATAGTGGCATCCTTGCATGATTGCACAGTAGGTTGTGTGTGAAAACCAACCGAAAACCAGAGGTAAAACAGTCTTTTGGACTCATTTCTTTCTATTTTAAATTATTAAGGACATTTTGGTAATTTTATTTTATTAAAAAAAATTGAAAATCAAAGGATAAGAAGCAACCTGGCACCTTATCTTTTCTCTCATCCCTTTCTTTCGTCTATGTTTTCCCTCTTGTTTTCCTTATTCCACCGAACACCCAATCCCTGGAAAAAAAATTTGTCGGTGAGCTTTTTTGGTGAATCAACACTCCTATTCTCTTCCTCTCATTCTCCCAAGCTTGGTAAGGCTTCGATTCAAGGTTTTTTCCTTGTATTTTCTTCATATTAAGTCATTTTTGAAAATCTTTGAAAACCTAGAAATAAACCTTGGTTTGAGTTGTTTTTTGGCTCAAATCGAAGCCAGTGTCGTGGTTATTCATTTGTGTGTATGTTTATAAAGAAATTTCGTGATTTAGTGTTCTAAATCGACAAGAAACCATTGTTTAAGGGCTAGTTTACTGTAGTAGTACTTTTGTAGCAAAACCGAAGTTACTGTAGAACCGAAAACCCTTGGTCTTTTCTTGTATTTCTTTGGTCCAAATCGAAGCCCTTCTTACTTGGAATCCATTAGAACTAATTTTACTTCGGTTTGAGGTCGTTTGGATCCAAAATGACATCGTTTTTCACTAAAAGCCTAGAGTTACATGTTCAACATGTAACATTTCACTCGCATGCATTTTAGTTTCCATTCTTGTGGTCATGGGTTCTTAGATTCCCTGCTTGATCTAGGTGGTGAGGCATCTTCCAAGGGGAAGGAAATTATCGACCAGCGAACGCGTCTCGAGACAAGATGACTGGTTCTGTGAGTGGTTTAATTGTTAATTGCATAAATTTTATACGAGTATTATAGTATCTCTTTACATGTTTTATATCATAAAATTTGATGATAAATCATATTTCATTTGATATATATATATATATATATATTGAGCATGGAGTTATTTGTCAAAGATGATTCTAGTATACTTATGCGTATTTATCTTGAAAGAAACATGTTTACATGTAAATGTATTTTACATGCAAATGGAATATGGATTGATGTATATTTCCTTATTTATCATATGCTTGATTCCTCGAGTTGGAATTGGAAAGAATTGCATTATGGCATTTGGGTTTTGATCGTGACAGCGGACTTCAGTCCGACACTTTATTGTGGGGTTCCACGACCCGGCCTAATGGGAGGCGGCGTGGTCAACCCTGAGTTTATCTTAGTCAAGAGGTGCCCAAAGCCATTAACAGGGGGTCTTTTATGTGAGATACCCGGGGTCACCACACGGGAATATCAATGGCCAACACCAAGGAAGGCAAGCATTGTGAATTTTAAAAGTCTTAAAAACAACTTGGTGGTCCCATAGCTAATCGCGGCCACGATTAGCTTGGGAATTGTTTGAGGCCAGACTGTATTTTTGAGCGGTGCTCAATGTGTTGGAAAATACTACTTACTTGTACTATCTATAAATCATTTTGTTATTTGCTAGTCTGTGGAATACTTGGAACTCCTTTTATATGTTAGTATTATTGTGGTAATTACTATTGAAAATACTGTACTACTTAGTTATATCTATGCTCGACACCACTCACTGGGTAACGTTTGTTACTCACCGCTCTCTTTTCTTCTCTCTCAAACTGCGATGTTGGATTGGGTTGTGTTGGGCAGGCAGTAGAGTGACCTACTTTTTTCCTTGGTTTAGGTTAGTGTGCAGTGTGCATGTAAACTTTATGGATCCTATACTTTGTATTTGCACTTTCTGGTTGTAATTGGAACCCTGGCTGGTTCTGTTGTTGTTGTTGGCTTCTTCTTTAGTCAGTTGTGTTAGCAGAGTTGTTTTGAGCCTTACGGTGACTTAGAAGTGGGGCACTGTAAGGGTCCACTCCTTGTTGTCGTGGCGATTACCACATTCTCGACTAGGGTAGGGGCATGACACTGCGGACTTGTGCTCGAAAGGAGGATTCAGAGCCAAGTCAGAGGACCTTACAGGCAAGGCTTACGTCCATAAGGATGCTCGTAAATACCATCCTGAAGAACTTACAACTACAACATATGCCCGTAAGGTCAGTCGCTAGAAGTAGAACAGTGATGCTTAAATTCCAGTGTTTATGGCAGTAAGTGGCACCGTAACGAAATTAGAAGACCTTACGGATGGGGCTTACAATCATAAGTAGTCTCATAAGGCTCGTAACAATCCTTCTCAGCTCCTTTACAGCCTAGCCCTTACGCCTGTAAGCAGCCCGTAAGCAATCGGGTATAAATAGAATTTAAGAGGATTTCTAGGGCATAATCTATTCTATCTCTCTATTCTTTGGGGCGATTCTTGAGGGTGAGATTGAGGAAGAAAAGGGTTGAATCTCCAGGACCTTAGGTAAGATTAGGAGAGGGATTTGGCCCAGCATTCAAGGGTATTGGAGATCGTAACCGTCAAGCTTATCTTGGTGGTACACGTGGAGTCTACCTCGGTGACTCTCCATTCATGGGATTGATAAGGTTGTTTTCATGGATACTATGTTTACCTTTATTATTTGTATCTTAAATGCTTGGCCTCCATTAATGGATGGCTATTTTGTAGGTGTTTGGGCATAGTTGAACTCTAGGGTTTATATTTTGTGACTTTGGTTGTTGGATCTCTTATGCTTTAATTGATTTTTCATTAGCAATCATATCTATTTGAGTCTAATTGTGTGAATGAATGCTTGATGGCTAACGAGGCAAAAGCCTTAGCTCTCATATCTTGTATTGCTACGTGACGAGAAGAAATTCCCACCTAGCATAGATTTACCACAATTTTAGAGGATAGTGGGTATCCTCTGGTTGGGGTATCTAGGAGACTTTATCTCCCACAATCCTTCTGAGTGGGTTGATAATAATCTTTATTCTATTTGCAATCATGTGGAGTAGATTTTAGGATAAATTACATATCTACTTTGTATTCGGATTAGGGGCAATCTCTCTTTAGGGAAGATTGTCTACTTAAGAGATAGTCATTAGCCACAATAAGGTTTCATAGAGTGTTAATACAATTGTGTGGATGTCTATATCAACTCTGCACCAATTCGATTACACTTCGCCTGAGAAATCAAGGTTTTTTATACTTTTGGTAAACTTTTGGTTCAAATAGGATTTCATACTTAGACAACCATTATCCTGTATTTCATAACCCTAGAGGAATGTTATGCCCAGATATCATTCTCTTCCTTGAATTCTCTCTTGTAATTTTCTCATATTTCCTAGCTCTCTTTTGGTTTTGTTTTCACATGCTTCACGTACTTCATTAGGTTAATTTTTCAGATTTAGAGTCATTACTAGTATTAACCTCCTTCATTGTTGACCGACACTTTACACTTCAAAGACACTTTATTAAGCGATCAGCCCGTACACTTGTGTGTGTCCCTATCAAGTTTTTGGAGTTATTGCTGGGGAAAGATTAGTGATATTAGGAACATTTGAATATCTATTACTTTAGCCATTTCTTTTCTTTTTCTTACATTTTATATTCTCTTTCTTTTCGATTGTTTTCTGATTCTTTTTCTTTTGTTTGATTTCAGTGGATGCTACCAAAGGGCAAAGCTCCAAGATTGGTAGAAGGCAAGAGTAGTGAAGAAAGAGTGATCAGAACTAGATTGAGAATAGCTCTACTGAACGAGACATGATCTTTGACAGTGAGTGTTGAGGTAGAGCAATTAAACAACATGGTAGATCAAGGGAATAGACACCGAACCCTTTCTAGTTATGCTCATCCCACTCTTGACGATTCTTAATCAAGCATAGTAGGCCCACTAGTTGCTGCAAATAATTTTGAGTTGAAGCCTGCTTTTGTACAGATGGTACATAATTCAGTTAAGTTCAATGGACTACTTAATGATTAAAGTCAGTAAGGTTACAGCATAAGCGCGTGAAGGCATTGAGAAGGAAGATTGACAGTTTGTTTACTTAAGAAGCAGCTGCAATCATGGCTTGTGATACTTGCAGGGGAGGACACACTCTCTTAGACTGTTCTATTGTAGGGGTACACGGTGCATGGACCCTTCGAACAAGTGGATTTCATCAGTAGTACCCCCAAATAGCAAGGGAATCCCTATAGTGGCATGTATAACCCTAGATGGTGGAATCACCCCAATTTCTCTTAGGGAGGTCAAGGACAATATCAGAAACACCACCAAGGTTTCCTCCACACCAACAGAATGACAAGAGACCCGCATTATAAGAAATGCTAACTTGGTTTATTTAGAGTATGAACATCAAGTTCCAACATTCGGATAATAGGTTCTAGGGCATAGAGGCATCATTGAGAAACCAACAGGCTTCTCTTTAAAACTTGGAGAACCAAGTGGAACAGATTGCCAAATTGTTGTCTGAGCCACCTCAAGTGAGTCTACCAAGTAACACCGAAGCCAATCCTTGTGAGCATCTCAAGGCAATCATTCTTAGGAGTAGTAAAGAGTTGGGGAAGGGTAATGAGCATGTGATGAAGAAGGAAAAGAGGCCAGAAATTGAGGTTGTTGAAGGTCCGGCAAGGGAAGGAGAACATAAGCCGATTGATGAGAAGAAAGCACCACCGGTAGTGAAGGAGTACGTTCCCCGCCTCCCTTATGCTTCAAGGTCATAGAATGACCGCACGAATGAGCAATTCAAGAGATTTCTAGATTTGTTGAAGAAACTACACATGAATGTACCGTTTGTTGAAGCCTTATCTCAAATGCCAAAGTACGTCAAGTTTCTCAAGGACCTACTCACAAATAAGCTTAAGTTTGAAGAGGCGTCGACGGTCACATTGAGCAAAGTAAGCTCAGCGTTGCTTCAAAATCGAATGCTGAGGAAACAAAAAGATCCAGGGAGTTTTACTATCCCTTGTAACATTGGTGAATTGGTGAATGAAAAAGCCCTAGCGGATCTAGGTGCTAGTATTAATGTGATGCCATACACCATGTTTAGGAAACTTGGACTTAGTGAAATTAAACCAACTAGGATGACCTAGCAATTAGCGGACTATTCCATTAGGCATCCTAGGGGAATCATAGAGGATGTATTAGTTAAGGTTGACAAATTTATCTTCTCGCTAGATTTTGTGATTCTAGATGTAGATGAGGATGTTGAAGTGCCACTCATTCTTGGTAGGACATTTTAGCCACCTCACAAGAATTTATTAATGTTAGTAATGGTAAAATGATACTTAGGATTGGGGTTAAGGAAGCCATTTTCTCTTTATCAGATGCAATGAAAACACCCTTCTACTTTTGATGACACTTGTTTTTCTGGATGGAACTGACTCACTTGTTGATGAATGTGTATAGGAAATAATGCACAAGTAGCCTTTCGAGGAGTCAATGGATGACCTTCATGTTGAAGATTCCATCCTGTTATTGAGGAAACCACGTGAAAAAAACAATGGATAGAGATCACTTCCCCCAAGAAAAAGGCAAGAGAAAACCTTTGCCCAAAGAGTTAACTTCTGACTCAGTCCACTACATCGGTAAGTTCCCTATTTTCTCCGATTTGGCACTTGGGCATTATTGCAAAGATGTTGATTGTGGTCTTGAGGAGTGTTTTTACTTTGAACCTCCATGACTTGTGCATTTTTGATATGTCAAACTTATGATGTTAAACAAGTGCTTCTTGGGAGGCAACCCAAACAAGTTTTCAGTATTTTGTAGTCTTTGGGAGTAGTTGTTTAGTGTTGTTGGGGTTTGAAATAAACTACTCGGCTGATTGTGATTTTCATTTGTTGGTTGGATGTTCATGACCATAGAGGCTCATTTTTGTGCTTCCCAGGTCATATGTGTATTTGAGCTTAACTGTAGGAAACAGGGAAAACTCTGTTCAATTTTCAAGAACTCTTAAGGGCTACTTATGGCTGTAATCACTACTGTAAACCTCATATAAATAGCTTTATGGGCATATTACGCTCTTAAGCCACCCCGAAGGGGAATTTGAGAGAGCATTACGAGTGCACTTATGGTCTATAAGTCCTAGAGAGCACAATTCAGAAGTTCTTTAACAAGTCGATTACACTCATAAGTGAGGCCATAAGGGTCATTTAGAGCACCTTATGGCTATATCTTAAACCCTTAAAGGCAATAACCTTCTGGGGAGTTTAGCCTAAGTTATTTACGGTTGTCTTATGCTCGTAAGCTAGACCGTAAGGGTAAAACAGAGAACTTTTATGGACTATAGTGCTAAGCCTCTTACGGTCATAACCTAGGTTGTAAAGGAGACGTACCCTAATGAGGTAGGCCTTACGGCCATGATACACCATAACTGTTCATGTAGAGAGACTTACGGACGTGGCTTACACCCATAAGTCGCCCGTAAGCACATAGGGTTTAAGAGCGGTCGATGACCTTTGATCTTCATTCCCAAACTGTTTTTCACTGAACCTTGGTCGCCGGTGCTTGTCTCTCCTCCCATACTCTTCCATTCATCTTCCTCTTCTGTTGTTTAGCATCTTCCATTCATCTGCCTAAGCTCGTATCTTACAGCCATCAGATCACCGTAAAGATGGCTTTCCCCTATACTTATGGCCGTAAGCCTTCCCATAAGCAGGTTGTAAGCACTTTAATGGTTTTCAAATCTCGTATTTAGCATTCTAAACTTTGCACCTTTCTTGTGTAGCATGGTTAAAGCAAAGAGAGCATCTTTTGGACTGGGCAAGAGGAAGAGACCCGAGGCGTCGACTCAGGTACAACCACAATAGAAGAGACATTGACTCCTCTGGTTCCCTCAGCCCCTACTTTTACAAAGGCTCGTTTCCGAGAGCAGTTTGCCTACTTAAGGATGAAGCGGTTTGGTCAGTCCTATACAGTGGATTGGCTTGTATTGGCACAGTTAGGGCCTGAGAAGGAGGTCTGGGGGATGTTTTAGTCAGGCAGTTGGAGCCGGCTTTTTTCATACGAGGAGTAGACTTACAGAGAGCGCACCATCAAGGTCCTGTCAACTTTCAAGGTGGATAGAGGCTTAGTGGTTTTTTTATAGAGCCGGCTCTATCAGATTCCAGTTATTCTGGGAGCGGCGGCGGCTATCCTACACCTTTTTATCTTTACTATGGGGGTTGTACGACATAGATTTTATCATCACCCTGCAGTATGAGCAGGTACTGATTGACTTCCCTGTGGGCGTCATAGCCAAAGGAGGTTGGCAGTATCTGAGTCAGGGACGCAGTTACGAGCCAGGCCTCACCAAGGCCTCGTTCCTCACCCGCTCGGCTCATTGATATATCCACGCTACCATGGCCAGTACTTTTGCAAGTAAGGAGGATAGCACTGGAGTGGTGATGCAACATGAGTTCTTATTTCTCTACAATCTGGTGGAGCATCGTCCCATCCACCTAGGCTACGTGTTGGCAAATTTCCTTGCTCATCAAGGCTAGCATGTATGCCCAGATGCAATCTTTGCTGACCCCTACATCACATGACTTATCAGAGGGATGGGGTTAGAGGATCGACTCCATGGGCAGGAGGTGGTTGGCGGTACCTCTCCCTCGAGCCTTGACACTCTATGGCTGATGGGGATGATGGTGTGTCGCAATGGGCATTTCATCCTCACCCCAACCATAATACAGGCGCCAGCAGAGGATGAGGATGAGAATGATAAGTCAGATGATGAATCTGATAGTTAATCATCCTTACCGTCAGCTACCGAGCCTAGCGGTCCATCTAGCTCAGCAGCAGTTCCTCCTCGACGATGATCAGAGATTCGGGAGATACAAGCCACGATATTACAGCTGCAAGAAGGCCAGCGGACGATCATGGCTACCCAGGCATGGATGGAAGCCGACCTCGGTCGTGCAATGGCTCTACTATCACAAATGGTCCCTCCTCCGGCTCTGGCTCCCTTTGTATCGACTCCTTCTCCGTCCCCACATCTACCAACAAATATTGCGCCATCTAATGATCCCAAGCATTAGTTTTATTTCTGTTTTGTATTTTCATTTTAGACTTTGTATTCATTATTGGCAAGGGTTGGCCCTGCCAAGTTTGCACTTATTTTGAGACTTTTAGTGAATTTTTATTTTCCGTTTTGTTATTTTTACTTTATCGAACTTTAATGTTCTTCTTTTACACCTCGCAGGACTTATTAGCAACACCTACCATCCTCAATTATAAAGGGGATGCTCACTCGGTCAATTCTTGACCTTGAGTGACCCCACATTGCTAAGGCACAACAATGGACACACTAGGCTAGTTCTAAGCTTCAATGACTTCATAAATGTGAACCAGGAAAGTAATTGTATTCCACTACCTCCCTAATATTATTTGCATTGCCTTGTATGTTCCTCTTTTGCACACATTGAGGATAATGTATGATTTAAGTATGGAGGAAGGGTTTAGATTTCATTGTCACTTCTATAATGTGCCAACTTCCAAGTGTGACTTATGATGGTGTTTGGAAATGTAGAGGAGTTTCTTAATATTAGGGCAGACACTTGCGAGTTTGTTCCATTGTGAGTCTATTTTTTTAGTGTGCATGATACTCTTGGTTATTCACCTAATTAGAGCATAGAACATCTTTATTATAACGACTTAGACCATGCTATACTTCCTTTAGTTTTATTCATTGTACTTCTTGTGAAGAAAATTTTTGTAAATTTGAAAGAATTTGTTTCAAAAAGAGAGTGAAAAAGTTGAGAAATGGAAAGAGCTACTCCTATTAGAAGTGTGAAGCTACTCTCGACAAGTCGTATACTATATATGCCATAATAAGAGAAATAGCTACCTCTATAGTTGAGTGAAGCCTACCATAACTTTGTTAGTAAAAGATGCGGAAAGAGCTGCCTCTCTTATAAGTGTGAAAGCCTCTCATCGTTTACGGGAAAGGGCTACCTTGGGAGATGTGTGAAGCTATCGCATCGTGCATGAGAAGTTGTTTTTCTGGTTATTTGCTTTTAGAAGTCCTCTAGGTCGAAAGAAGTGAAATAGAAAGTTGTAACACACACACACACACGCAATGATAATCTTGAATAGAATTTGCACTATTTCTAGAACTTGAAATTTTTAGCATTCTCGTGTTGTGGAAACCGGAAGTACTTGTGAAACTCCTAAATTCTTTAGTACCCGAGGTTGCACACTTCTTCCTCTTGGTTTGTAATGTTCTATTTTGCTTGAGTACAAGCAAAAGCTTAAGTGTGGGGGATTTGATGAGTGTACATTGTTTATGTATTTCATATCTATTTGTACACTCATTTGGCATATATTAGAACCATAAAGTGGAATTCGATGATAAATATCGTGTGTTTTGCATTAACAGGCTTAGGGTAGTGCTTAAAGGCGAGAGAGATTCAAAAGAAGCATTGTAGGCCCAAAATGATAAGTTTGGAGCTCTCTCGGCATCATTGTATTAAGGACAAGGCAAACTGGGTGACTTACGGGTAGCTTACGGTCGTCCTTACGGCCGTAAGTCTATGCTAGAAGACCTTGCGGGTCATGCTTATACCTGTAAGGAGGATTCAGAGCCAAGTCAGAGGACCTTATGGGCAAGGCTTACGCCGGTAAGGATGCCCGTAATGACAATCCCGAGGAGCTTACAACTACAGACATATGCCCGTAAGGGCAGTCACGAGAAATAGAACAGTGAGGCTTATGGTTCAGCGTTTACATCCGTAAGCGGGGCCATAAAGAAATCAGAAGACCTTATAGATGGGGTTTATGACCGTAAGTCATCTCGTAAAGCTGGTGACAATCTTCCCCAGCTTCCTTACGGCCTAACCCTTACGCCCGATAAGTAGCCCGTAAGAAGTCGGGTATAAATAGAACTTAAGAGAATTTCTAGGGTATAATCTATTTTATCTCTCTATTCTTTGGGGCGATTCTTGGGGGCGAGATTAAGGAAAAAAAAGGGATGAATTTCCAGGACCTTAGGCAAGATTTGGAGAGGGATTTTGCCAAGTATTCAAGGGTATTGGGGATCATAGCCGTCAAGCTCATTTTGACGGCGCGCATGGAGTCTACATCGGAAACTCTCCATCCGTGGGATTGACAAGGTTCGTTTTCATGGATCCTATGTTTACCTTAATTCTTTGTATCTTGAATGCTTGCCCTCTATTGATGGAGGGCTAATTTGTAGGTATTTGGGTATAGTTGAAACTCTAAGATTTATATTTTGTGACTTTAGTTGTTGGATCTCTTATGCTTTAATTGATTTCTCCTTTGCAATCATATCTATTTGAGTCTAATTGTGTGAATGGATGCTTGATGACTAACGAGGCAAAAACCTTAGCTCTCATATCTTGTATTGCTACATGACGAGAAAAAATTCTCACCTAGCATAGGTTTACCACAATTCGAGAGAATAGTGGGTACCCTTTGGTTAGGGTAACTAGGAGACTTTGTCTCCCACAATCCTTCTAAGTGGGTTGATAATAATCTATGTTCTCTTTGCAATCATGTGGAGTAGATTATAGGAGAAATCGCATTTCTACTTTGTATTCGAATTAGGGGCAATCTCTCTTTAGGAGGAGATTGTCTACTTAAGAGATAGTCATTAGCCACAATAAGGTTTCATAGAGTGTTAATACAATTGTGTGAATGTCTTTATCAACTCATATACACTTACACACTATATAGTTTAGATTGGAGTGCCATACTATTCACAAGAGTGTAAACCCATTTATTACGAGAATGCCACTACCACCAAGAGGCTTTAGGATTAATGCAAAGAATTTATTTCTTACTTATGCTAAATGCTCATTATCAAAAGAATACACACTAGAGAAGCTGAGAGCCATTTCTCTTCCAAACAACAAGATATTCATCCGGGTAGCAAGAGAATTACATGAAGACGAAAGCCCGCATTTACATGTTTTAATACAATTGGAAGGTAGGGCACAGGTAACAAATCAAAGATTGTTTGATATTGTTTCTCCCAGCTCATTTGTTGTCTTTCATCCCAATATACAATCTGCTAAGTCCAGCAAAGATGTCAAGGCATACATTGAGAAAGGAGGTGATTTTGTGGACTGGGAAACATTCCATGAAGATTCAAGAAAATCGAGGACTAAAGGGCAAGCATTAGATGATGTATATGATGATGCATTAAATTCAACGTCGGCGCAGGAGGCATTATAGATAATAAGAAGGAATGATCCCAGAATATTCACACTTCAATCCCACAATTTGAGGGCAAATTATGAAAGATTATTTTACAAACCCCTCGATCCTTACATATCTTTCTGGGAATATTCATCGTTCAATATTATCAGGATTATGAATGAATAGCTGGAGCATAATTTTTAGATTAATAATGCTGCGCAGCCGGTTGAAAATATAATTATTCAAAGAGAAGATTGCATAAGGCCCATCAATCTTATTGTCGAAGGCCCAAGTCGTATTGGTAAAACTGCTTGGGCCCGTTCACTTGGTAAGCACAATTATATATGTGGCCATCTGGATTTCAATCCAGCGACGTATCAGCAAGATGTGCTGTATAATGTAATTGATGATGTATCTCCATCGTATCTACGCCTGAAGCACTGGAGAGAGCTTATTGGTTATCAAAGAGACTGGCAGACCAATTGCAAAAACGGTAAACCGATCCGTATAAAAGGAGGTATACAGTCTATTATACTATGCAACCCAGGTAATAATTCAAGCTACAAAGAATACCTGGATAAATTTGAAAATACTGGTCTGCGTGATTGGACATTGAAGAATGCCAAGTTTGAGTTCTTATATAACCACCTGTTCCAATTGGCCCAAGCCCAAGACAACAATACTAGCCATTCGTCTGGCTGCTCAATCTGAAAATGGACAGTAGAACTGGAGAACTACTTACAGAGGAACAGGCAAATACGGGTGTATTCTACTGGCAACTACGTAATCCTCTGTATTTCATGGTCAAAGATCACATGGACAGACCATGCAACAACAACTGGGACAGAATCACAATGGAGGTCAGATTCAACTACAATCTTCGTAGGGCTCTACGTATAAATAAATGTTGGTTATACTTCCGTATATGGACAACACTACGTCCACATATTGAGAATTTTCTACATGTATTTAGATGTAATGTAATAAATTTCCTTAATAGTTTCGGGGTTATTTCTATTAATTCTGTAATTAGAGCTGTTACACATTTCGTGAGCCGGTTCGAAAGGCACATCATAGATGTAGAAAATTCAGCCCATGTTCAGTTCTATTTGGACTAATGAATGAAATGCTTGTTTTATAATTACCATCAGCATGAAATTTATATTTCTTAATTTAGTGATAACATATAAGAAGACATATAAAATAACAATTTTTCCAAAAGATTAATTGCGCACTACAAATACATTAAAATACTAATAATCGGAATCCTTGCTAAACGGATGGATCAGAAGTCACCAAAACTTCTGGAGCATCTGAGCTTATATTTTTATCATTGCCATCAGCTTAAATAAACGGATTCGCATACGAAAGATCTTCATCATCACTGGCTGCACTCGAGGCTACACGTAGCATACGGAAAACAGACTCTTCGTGTTTGTGGAATGCGCAGACAAACTTGAGTAGTGGTTGGGGATGCTTCCTGATTGCTTGGGCTATACATATGCCGTGGAGGCATTTAATGATCTCCGCAGGACCGTATTCCATAAACAAATAATATACGGCCATGATATCTTGTTTATCCATCTTCTATAACAAGCTATAAAGGAATGGTCTTATTATATAGAGGTAAAATGATGTTATTGTAACGGGTATATTTTTCCGATCAAAAGGTCAACAGAGAAGACATGTGGTGTCGGGGTTACTAAACACCTAATAAGTACATACAGCCGTTCTACAGTTTCTTTTGCCTCCTGGTTGTACATAATAATTTTATATTATATAGTGGGACCCACTAACTTGAATTCTTCGGCAGAATTCTTGGAGAAGAATTCGAGGTGATTATTTAAATTTTTAAATTTGAATTTTACTGAGAAAGATACTTGGTTGTATCTTTAATTCAAATCAACCAATCAGGTGTAGACACGTGGCGGTACGGAGGGGGGCCATCCACAGTACACTTCACTTGAGAAATCGAGGTTTTGTACGCTTCTTGAAATCTTTCGGTTCAAAAAAGATTGTATGCTTAGACAACCATTGTCCTGTACTTCATAACTCTAGAGGAATACTGCTCGGACATCATTCTCTTCCTTGAATTCTCTCCTGTGATTTTCTCGTATTTTCTAGGTCTCTTTTTGTTTTGTTTTCACACACTTCATGCATTAGCTAATTTTCGGATTTAGAGTTATTACTAGTATTCACCTCCTTCTTTGTGGACCAACACTCTGCACTTCAAATACACATTATTACACGATCGGCATGTACACTTGCGTGAATCCCTATCAAAAACTAAGGAAAATTTTGAATAGCCAATGATTTTTTGGCAAATATTCATATTTTTATCGAGGAGGTATGTTCGAACGTCAACTCATGCTGAGTAAGGACACAGGTATTTTGAGGGCGTATTAATTTCACGTATCTCACGTATTTGCACGGCCCTCATAATAATAATAATAATAAATAAATAAATAAATAAATAAAGTAATTGAAAAGAATAATATCCTATGGAATAAGACTAATTTTATTTTAAAAGAAGTATAGTTGGCATGGAATAATATGTCAATCATATGTCTAGGTTCAATGTATATTGGTAACGCATCAAAGTATATATTATGATTAGTTTATTTTTCTTTTTTTTTCATACATTCAAGTTTATTATAATAAAGCATATATTGAACACATGCGGTGAAAAAGAAAGACTCTGGAAGAATTGACGACTTTGAATTTAAAGTTTTAAATTTTTTATTTTATTTACTATTTTATTATAATTTTTATTTTATTTACTATTTTTGCCATCCTTGTAGATTTATATAAAAATTTTTTATTAAAGTTTGTAACAGACCTATTTATATATTGATCATCTATCAGTTAATGCTTATTGTTTTATTTTGAGTGAGTTTTGAATTAAAACTATATATGAAAATTCTTCACCATGTTAGAGTATTCTTCCTCACTTCTTGTAAGATCAAGTTAAAGTATTATCATTATAATAAATTTGTATAATTTAGTTATACGACTAAATAAGCAAAAGTTATACTATAACCTTTACACTTACTGATTTGTTTCTCATTTAGAAACTATGCTTTTGTCTATTTGAGGGAGTTGAAAAGTTATTTGGATTGAATGATAATGATGAATTATTATTATTATTATTATTATTATTATTATTATTATTATTATAATATAATAATTTCATTAAATATTTTTCTTCTATCGCTATATAAATTAAAAATGTTCTTTAAATCTCAAATTATTTTAGACTATATATGTTTTTAAGTAGATTCATCCATTCTAAAAGAAACAAAAATAAGAGTTTACTAAAGTGCATATATATATATATATATATATATATATATATATATATATATATATATCAGTTTATCTAAAGTGCAAGTGTCTGTGTTTGAAATGATACCCATTTGTTTGTCGAAATGATATTTTTCATGTTTACTTTTGATTTTTTATCATTGTTTGAATATCAGTTTATCTTATAATTATTTGTTGGTCATTTCATTTATAATACAATACTCCTCTTTATATATATAAAAATTTCGAAAAGGTGTGAGTTTGGAGTGAAGGTTTATTAGCTACTTTAAAATAATGTGAAACATATATAGGAGCTATCTTCTTCTTTTACCTTATACATTGAATTTTTTTTATTAAATGAAGATTAAAAAAACTCTCTGGTGGTGATTCATATTAAATAAATAAGTAGTTATATAAATAATTATTTTTTTAAAAATTTCTTACAAGAATTAAATTATAACTAAACTTAAATCAAAACCATAAATGTTTGTTTGCGTTGAGATGGAAAAACACAAAATTATATAGAGGGAAGCATACTGCTTATTAAAAGCCTGAGAAGATATTTTACAAATTCTTTTATTTTTTAAAAAAAACTTTGCCTATAAAAGATTTCAGAAAAGCTATCAATTTTTATTCTCATAGAAAACAAAATATAATATAATAGCAAAGCTAGGTCTTTAGCTTAAAAATAACATACAAAATAAATAAATAAATAAATAAATAAGGATGGGAGGAGTGTTCACTTGACTCTTGAGCAAAGTGAGAGGCATTTTCTCAAATAATATTTTTTTTTTTTATGCCAAAAGCTCACCACATTCAAAACCCTAATTTGGCCATGAAATCTAATTCTCTAAACCTAGATGATGCTAAAACCTAATCCCAAATAAGTTTATATTTTAAAACTAAAAAGGATCACTAGGTTTTGTTAATTTGGGACCAAGTACTCCTATTGATAAACAATGGAAACAAAGTCTCATTGGTTCACTCACATGGAAACATCATTCCATTTCTTGAAAACGATCCTTAATGGCTCACTCTACACCATCAAGCAGCCACATCTAACAACCAAATCAATAAAGAGGTAAGAAAGAGAGAAAAGGAATAAAGAAAGTGAGAATATATATTAGTATATTACAATGACAATGGATTGCTCATAGCTATTTAAGTTTGTAGTTAATTTTTGTCCACCAAAGTTTGACATTAGATATTCCACAATCCATTGTTGTTGTTACTGTTTTTTATTATTATAACCACCATAGGGTAACAATATTTGAAAAATACCAATGGCCTCTTGCCTATTAACATCAAATCTCCTACATAAGGTGTTCTTATATTTATCAATGAAGTAGATTCGAACCCTCACTCACGCTAGGTGAGGCAATAATCATGTTAAGGTATTAACTCTATATCTGTGCATATCTTTGACATGGTTTGTCCACTTTGCCAAAATAATAATGATAATATGAAAAATAAAAAAATTCTAAAAGATTCTTGATATGAATTTAAATAGAGGGTAAAATCCTATAAAAATATTCTCTCACTAGAATGTACACAATTTGCATAATATTCACAACTTCTTAATAACTTTAATCAAGAAATTATAACTGAGATTTAAAAATAAAAAATCCTAATTAATTAAAAATGAAAACTAAATACGTAAAAAAATTATTAAAATAAAATAGCGGATTAGTAAAGTTTTCCCAATATATTGTTTTTTTTTCTATCAATGAGATCGATAAATCATGTTTTCTTAACTTATATATATATATATATATATATATATATATATATATATATATATATATATATATATATATATTAGTTTAGTAAACTCTTCTACAAATATATCAAATTTATTATCGAAGTTCTTAGGTTGAATTAATTAACTCTATTTCAAATGTAATGTACTTGGTTAATATTTAGTGTAGAACAAAATACGGATGCACCGTTCTTTTATAGCTAACATTTAAAGAGAAAAAAACACTCTCTTTTATTGTGAGAAGTATGATTTTTTACTTTTATGAGTAAAAACGGAAAATCTCAATCTTTTACTAAGCGGAATGTCAAATATGATAGTTAAAATAGTGCATAGAACAATGAAATCATTACGTAATAATTCAATTATTATCTAAAAAATTCAAATAAAGGTTAAATACTTTAGATCGATAGTCCTTCTATTTTTCTCACGTTGTCCTTTTAGTCTCTATATTTTAATTTGATTCCATTTAGACTCTTTATTTTCTTAATTGGTACAATTAAGTTCAACGTCTGGATGGTTTTAATAGAACCTTGTCCAATGACCTCTTGATCCATTAACACCGGATCCGATACGTAGGGTGTTCATATCATACTGAAGAAGCGAATTTGAACCTCAACTAACGAGGGTTAGGGTAGAGATGTGTTAAGGTATTAATTGTAAGTTTATGCATGTCCTGGTATGGTTTGTGATCCAGCGGTATACTTGAAACCCGTTAATTCGCCTTCGAATGCCCGGTAACAAGTTATCCAAACCCTGTTGATCAAAGATAGCCAGGAATTGGAAAAAGAGTAAATCTTATTACTCAAGAAAATCATGATAACAAAACTGATATTCTCTTGCCCATAGACTTACATTAAATAGGCGAAAATAGCACTAAGAAAGAAGATAATTCGAAAATTTACCAAAAATAGTAAATTCTCAAATATCAGCAAGAAATAAAAAATCTATCAAAATAAAGACTATTGCCACAAACGGCTCACAAATTAGAGATTTCTATCCTAAGATATAACGAAATCAATTATTACTAAAAAAGGCAAAATTAGGGTTTTCGAGGCTTAAACGATGGAATTTTGCCAAATTTTGATATGACACACAAGCAAAGCTAGTGACTTGTGTTGGCTGACCCATTTTCCTTCAAGTGAGACCCTTAAAAACCAAAACTCCACCGCTTGAAAAATTACCAGAATATCCTTGTTGGGCCATATCCTTTTTGTCTAGAAAGACACAGGCTTGCTCCTCAATACACCACTCATCAGTTTGTCCCCATTCAAAAATAATAATAAAAATGATAATAATAAAAATAATAAAAGAAGAAATTAAGTGATTTTTGTACATCTACTCATTAAACTAAAGGTTTTACATCATTTAGATTTTGACAGAAAAACAGGGGTCAATCATACCTTTACTAGATTAGACCATGATTATTTATCACCATTATAAGTGTTACAAAATGATTAGTATTACAAGCATTTTCTTGTGAAAATCTAATTTGAAGAATGATGCTCTATATATGTTATATATATAAAGAAGTAATGAAATATAATAAGTGAAAAATAAGCAACAATTTGATATGAAAGGGAACAAAAATGGAGAATATTAATGCTGTCACTCAAGGTAAAGTTATAGCATAGATTCATATCTATCTCTATCAGATTGGCTAAAAATTTCAAATGTAAAGAAAATCTCAAAAAAGAACAACATATCCATGATAAATATATAAGCTAGAAATAAATTAATTAGTAATAGAATATAAGCAAAGAATCATTTATATAGTGCAAACATATATATATATATATATTTGGCGACATGTAATCCGTGGAGGTTTGTAGATTAAAAAACAAGAGGTATGGAGAGAACAAACTAAGGAGATAGACAAATAACACTGTAGCCAGAGCAAAGCTACAGGGTCATGTCTAATGACCAAAACTTTGTACGGGTGATTCTGTGAGGTGAAAAGGTGTTGGTATTTTTATAAAATTATTTTGGGAGGATGTAAAAGAGCTTGAACGGCTCAAATTACACTAGTACTTTTTGATAAACGATTGAATGATCCAGATTGTATCACACACTTTTTTACAGTTCATAAAGATTACTGTATATAAGAAAAATATTCATCACACTTTATTGTTCATAGGTTTACTGTATATCAGACGTAAGAGCCGTTCGATTGGGAATGAACGGTGATCTGCAAATGTTCATAGATTACAGGTCTCATATATATAAATCTTTTTATATATATTATTTTTCAGGAAACATAGCTTTAATTTTTTCCACATAAATAAAAGTAGTCATTATTTTTTATTATTATTATTTTGTTAACTTGGACAAACTATTTTAAATACATATTTTTATTATTATTACCCCTTAATCATAGGTTTAAAAAGAGTCAAATTTTTTATTTCTAATATAAAAATTAAGTGCTTTAATCGCTAAATTACCACATTCTAAACACACAAATTTTTTTTTATTATTATTCATCAATCATATATTGAGAGAGAGTTAAATTTTTTAACCTTATGTATAGGAATTAAGTGTTTTAATCTAGAGGCTTTTGTTTGGTTGGGGGAGGGAAGAGGGTGAGGGGGTGTTGGGGGGTGTGGGTGTTGTTTGGTTGGGGAGTGAAGGGGGTGAGAGGTACCCCTCTCCCCTCATAATCCACTCCCTCAAATTGGGAGTCTTTTTGGGAGTTGATATTTATTGTTTTTTTTTTTTTTTATGTAATGCAATGGAAAGAAAAATATAGTACATGTGTTAATATTTCCACTAATTTTTTTTTTTTTAAGTGTTTGAGTTCATGATTTTGATTGTATGAGGGGGAGAAAAGTGATCATATATATATGCTAAGAATATTCTGTGAAAAAGATAGTGATAGAAAGACATGAGAATTGTCACTAACGAAAGTTCATTGATGATTGAAATATTACTGTTTTTTTTTAATGGAGAAATGATGTGGAAGCGAAGGTACATGCACCATATATGAGTTTGCTTTTTGTTTCTTTTTGCTAAAACGCCATGAATGCCCCTATCTCCTTTTACCATTGAAGTATCACTTTCTTGTGGAAAATGCTGTAAAAATAACTATGTAGTTGTCGGAAATTCTTCATTATCATATATATGACACGTTGTCTACTTAGCTGAAAATTCTATGTCAATTAATAATTGAGAATTTATGATATCACATCATTAAAAGCAAAGCCAAAAATCGAGAATAATCCTCGGTGAAACAAAATTGAAGTTTAAATAATCATTTCGATTCAAATTGAAGTTTTGGATTCCAAAATTAAAAAAAGTTTATGTCCTATAAAAAAATTTTACCCGCGTCAAATAAGAGGAGAAACTAGCACTATGTGATACATAACAATAAGTTATTTTCCTCTGATACATGTGGTAATTAATTTTTTTTAATTCTTCATACATGCTTATATTAATTATTTTTTTATTGTCTTTTTTGTTTTTTCATATGATATTAAGCCATACATAGTAATATTACTTTTTCGGTTACTTTTCTTAATTTTCTCTATTGAAAATACCTTAAAAATTCTTTCAAGTTTCACTTATGCACAAATTGTCCCATTAAATTTGTGTATTCCCAATAAGTTTTTTTTTCAAACGGTGTATCTTTTTGTCTTTATGTTATAAAAATAACTGATGTTGACGGAAATGTCTCTCAGCTTTTCAAATGGTAATACATAATATTAAACAAAAATATCATTAGCTAAATGGAAAGATCGAATATTAAGTAAAAAAAATATTATTTATTAAGTAAAAATTTATGTGATTACATGAAAACACACGGTGTTAAATAAAATTATACATTTTCGGCAAAGAATACATATTTTAAGATAGAATAATCTAATGGAGTGAGCTGCATTAACTAGAAAGTAAACTGTTAGAAAAAAAATTAGCAAACTCAAATATCTGAGAGTTTGTTTTAGATATTTTGAAACCTTCAAAAACTTATAATTCTTTTTCTCTTTTATCTGACATAATATTGTTGAATGTTGCCAATAAAATATTAAAATTCTCTCTCCTCTCTCTCTCTCTCTCACACACACACACACACAAACCAATGAAATCTTACCAGGAAATCTTACTTTCTCAAGGAAAATGATCATGTGAATAAGGTACATTATCATTGCTATCCACTAGATATATAGAGAGAGAATAAGGAAAAACGAGTGCTTCTATTTTTATTGCTTTAATTTAATACTTAACGCTAAAAATGTCCAATCTCTAGAGCTACTCGCCGCATCCCACCATAACCTATCCACTATAGAAAACAGTCTTCTTCTTCCTTTAATGAGACAAATAATAAAAAGTTAAGGCAGTCACTGCCAGTGACATACAAGAGAACTTTAAATAGAAAACTTAGTGGAATAATATCTAGCTACCCCACCCTACCTTTATTTATACATCAGCTATAGTGGAGTGCATCGAATATTATGTCACTCACTCACTCTCAATAATCATCTTAATTTGGGCCCCTCATTAACAACATCATCATCAACGTATATATATATATATATACATTGCAATGTATGGTTTATATATGATAATGAAAGTTAAAAAGAAAAAGTTAGTATAGTTTACTTGCGTTAATCTTGTTTCTTGAAATCAAACATTTCTTTTTTTTTTTTTTAAAGAAAAGTGGATAAAACACTGATTTATTGAATGGAAAGACGAAAGTACAAAAAGTTAAATCCTCTCACCAGAAGTGAGGGGGACAAAGTACAGGAAATAAAACAGAGAAGCAGAAAGTAGATAAAAGTCTAAGCAGGCATAAGACATCGTCTGGCATCTCAGGCCTGTCTAGAAATGTAGAAGGAGCAACTAATCCTGAGCTGCATTGTGGTCGGAATCGCTAGTAGGACTTGAGGCTCTAGAGCTATAGAAGTTGAGTGAGCGCTTGATTTTCTGTGATGCTTCATTGAGATTTTGTTGATACCTATCAGCAACTGTTAAAAACCAAGAAAGAAGCATATTATCAGTTTTATAAATAATATTGAGATGCGATGATGCAATTAATTGAAAGATGCGATTGTTTCCTTCGAGCAAAATATTCCACAAGATTGCACGGGAAGTGAGGTCCCAGAGGATTCGGTGTTGAGGGACTAAGGATGGTATCCAATTGGTCCACAGTAAGGGAATTGTCTGTGGAAGGACTGAAGGTTAAGGACTCCCCAGCCTCCCATTTCCTGCGGTCTAGTGATCCTGTTCCAGGCAATCAATCTGACTCCTTTGGGTCTCAGATCGGGGTCTTCCCAAAGAAAAATCTCTTCGAATTTTATTAATTTCTTTAATCACCCAAGCGGGGAGTTTGAAAACATGTCAATGAGTTTTGTCTCTTTACATTTAGATTGTTTAGAATTTGTCATGAGTTTTCAATTAAATTTATTAAATAATGGGTGATGTTTTTTGTAAAAAATGAAATAATTCATAAAATCTACATTTTTCTTTCAATATCACTAGAAGAGAAACATTATTATTTAATTAAATCAATAAATTCCTTAAAGAGACTAATGTCAAGACTGCCAAAATCAATCCAACCTCATGTACATCAACACTTTGGTATTAAAGCTATGAAAGGAAACTATTCTAATGGATAAGCTTCATGTATTTTTCTTTTTTTTTTAAAAAAAGAAAAATGACCCAATTTTTAAGTCCCTTAAAAAAATCTCAATGTTTTCTCCAAATTATCTATTTAAGTAATTTGAAAATCATAGAATGATGATCATTTATCGTTAAATCGAGCTGTTGTGTACAAAGGGCAATTAAAATTAATGATCAAAGTTCAGAGCTTGATGCCTTTGATAACATCTCATTGTTCTCTTGTGGTGGCTCCCATGAACTCCACCAACTTCTATTGTATTTCGTTGTTCTTCTCATTTCCACAAACATTCATCAAAGTTTCTCTAAATCATCACCTCAAAATACTTCACCTTTCCATCAAAATATTTCATTGAAATTAAATCATAGCCAAAGCATATATATATATATATATGCAAAAGGAAGACAAATTAAAGGTTGAGAACAAAACTTGATGAATGACTACATGAGCTTTAAAGCTCAATTGCTCATGGCCATTCACATTAGTTAGTTACTAAATTGAAGAAGAAGAAGAAGGCTTTGCCAAGAATCTCGGCAAGTCGTCTCCCGGCATAATGACAACCACTTTGGGCTCCATGTCGAACTTCTCCGGCCTCTCTATCATTGTCATCATCATTGTCGAAGTTGAATTATGGCCGGAGGATTTGCATGATGAGAACAAACAAGGATTATAAGGGCTATGGCAATGAGCACCATCATCAAGAACAAGCCATATGAAGAGATAAGGGATTGGAGAACTCCATATTCTTTTGGACTCCATTTGAGGTTATTTTTGAGCTTATAGGCCTCATATGTCTCCTTGATCTCTTACTCTATGGCCTCTTGTTATATCTAAATATATTGATATGTTGTAGGTTTTCTTATGGACTTTTAATGGTGGGCTTGAAGAAATGGGAAGAGTGTGCATGTATTTATAGATGAAACTTTGGAGAGTGGGAGATAGGGAGGTAGCAAAAACCAAAAAAAGTTGGAGATTTTTTTATTAGGGTGTAAGTTTTAATAGATAGTAAGCATATATACATGACACGAGTAATAAAAAAAGGGCGGTTTGTTCGAAGTGCTCAAAATCGAGTCGATGGCACTTGATGGAAGTAAAGAGTTCGTGATGTCCCCGGGTTCGGGTAGTTTGGTTGTAGTCGAAGTGTGACAAATGACGTCCGATGTTTGACAAAGGAGTGAAAGTTCAAACCGGGTCACGGGAGTTCATGGTGCTTTAGTTTGCAGTGGAGATCCAATCACCACTTCAGTATATGGTGAGCTTACCCTTTCATGTATGTGGGAAGAATGTGTTATATTTGAATTTTTTATTTTTATTTTTTTATTTTTATTTTTGGTTTTGTTTGTTGATTTGTTTTTTTATTTAAATTTCGGCATTGATTTAAATTTTAAACTTAATTTATAATTGTATTTATTTATTTATTTATTTTAAATTTTTTGTTTGTTGATTGGTTTTCTATTTAAATTTTGTTGTACATTATTTTAAATTTTGTTTGTTGATTATTTTTAAATTTTTTGTTGTACATTATTTTTAAATTTTTGTTTGTTGATTGGTTTTTCTATTTTTTTAGTTCATTATTTTTTTAAATTTTTGTTTGTTGATTGGTTTTCTATTTTTTTATGTTTTTTGGTTTTGTTTGTTGATTTGTTTTTATTTAAATTTCGGCATTGATTTAAATTTTTAAACTTAATTTATAATTGTATTTATTTATTTATTTATTTTTAATTGTTTATAATTTTTTTATTTTTAAATATTTTGTTGGGTTTGTAATTAAATATGAATTTCAAACTTAAATTTGCTGAACACAATTGTAAAAATGTTTTGGTTTTATGAAATTATTTATTAACCTTGATAACTTTATTTGTATGTATTAGCACTTTCAATTTTTAATTATCGATGCAAAAGCGGATAAGTTAGTGTTGATTTGTTGATTTATTGGCATAATAACGATGAATATATGTTCACATTTCAAACTTCAACAACAAAAATACTTTTGGAATAATATATACAATTAAAACTATGCAATACAAGGGGTCATTAGTAGGACAACATCATCACAATTAAAATACAACTGGTCTAAACGCACATACATAGCTGTACCCAAATGTAAATAAAGTGACACCACTACTACAATTGGTGAAATGAACAAATCCCTTCATTGAATTATGATTGAACTATTCCATAATACAAGGATAGGCAATGTTCTTACATGATTACATTATTTTCGAGTATAAGTACAACCCAAGTGTGGCCATTTGCACAAACAATACAAAAATTAGTAACAAGAAATAGAACAACGCATTGCTGGCATGTATTCAGCTGCATCTCCAGCAAATTATGAACTCCCAGTTGAAACTGCAAAATTAGTAATTGGTGTACAAGTTGCTTTAACAGCATTGACCCACTAAAGTGACTCACCGAAAGCATGCAATGGCAATCGGGCTTCATAGCATGGCTCGGTGGCAAATAAGCGCATTAAGGCACTTCATTGGCAATCAAGGTTGCATCATTTATGTGTGAACACTAACATCACCCACAAAAATACCAAAAAGAAACCAAACACAACACAATTTGAATCGATTCATTGCTTGCTCCTAACTGTGAATGAGTAGGCTGCAGTGGAGGCATTGCATGCCCACTGCCCCGCCGTACTCACCCTTGGTTATGGGCAATCAATTATCATCCTCCTAACCATCTTAGCATAGTTAGATGCTTATGGCCGCAATGGATTGCCCTACCAAAGCATCCAGAGGCTTGAGCGAGTGCCCTCGGTCGTGTTCACGCACAACAACAACCATAGCTAGTAAAGGGAACCTTTGCCTCGGTCAGCGAGATAGACATTGCCGTCATCATCGCCATAATAACAAAAACCTGCAAATAATAACACACGCAACATGAGCATAGATCTGCAGATTATCTCAAGTAACAAATAGGTCATCTATATAGTACAAACAACGAGAATATTATGGCAAATAAAAGATGTCCACGGCAGATGTACATATAAGATTGAAAACAACAACACATGAAAATCTGGTTAGTACAACAACTAATATACAACATCAACATAAGTCATGATATCTAATAAAAAGTCCAGCATAATATCGAAAACATACCCACGTCCAGCAAAAGAACAGAGTACTCAATTAAACATGCTCATAAACATCAACAGTACCTAATTAAACCTGATCATAAACATGAACATGCAATATAAGTGCAGAGTTATAGTCCATAACAACGACACGACAAAATACGAGAAACATTCAAGGTAAACTAGGCCCAAACTCAAAACATGAAGCAAAGGCAACAAAAGTGGCCACACATAGTTTTTCACCAGCATGCATGCAATGCAAGTAGTTCATAGTGCGAGAAATAAAAATGTAGTTATGGATCACGGATAATGCATAAAAGCATACAATTTCCCCTTCAACCCAGTTTCTAACTTCCAATTTCGTCACTCATTCCGATTGAGAAACTTCTCAACCCAAACCTGTCGCATATCAATTCTCTTCACCATGAACCTACGGGCATCATTTTCACGCTCCTGCAAATGATCGAACACCTCCTCTAGGATTTGGTCACTAAAGCCCTCAACCTCCATCACCTTAGCACACAAAGTCTCAGTCCAGTGGGAAAGACACCTAATAGCAACAGCCATTTCTCCAACAACATTAACAAGTTCGGCCATCATGTAATCGTTTTTTGGTCCTCTACCCCTCTGTGCTCGAAATGTAGAAGATGTGGCGGGGGCTAGGGGCTTGGAGGCACCACGAGGCGAGTTACCATCCCCATCCCCTTCACTGTTTGCATGTTCGTTTGGTGATTCAGTATTCTCAATTTCATTATCCTCTTATCCATATTTATCTCCAAAATCTGAATACAGTGATGTCGCGTATCACCCTATTGCATTATCATCCCCACAGATAATTTTCAAACCTTCATAATTTTCGATTGGTTTGTTGATAAAAGGGTTTCGCATGATCGGGGTGGGCTGCAATTGACAAGAAGTGCACACACATGATAACTTATATGCTAGGAAAACTCAAACAACGACGATAAAAACAAATGATCATAACCTCGAGTATATGTGTGCATGCGACAATTGGGTCCAACGTGATCATTTTGTTCTCGTCATCCCAACTGCCCAGCTTAACTCTCGACTTTCTTAATTTCAATATAACGTGCTTTCAATGTCCTATAATGATTTTTCCACATTTTCAGGGTGAAATCGTTGGAAAATTTTTGCGTTCTGACACTAGACTGCATGCGCAAAAGGCAACTCGTTTGAAGGATTTGTCACACTGAGGTCCTTTGTTGGCATGGTCAGACCAACAATGGAATCAAGAAATTGTCAAATTCATTCTTCCACCTCTTGTTGGGTGTTCCACGCTTGCCTTTTGCAGCCTTTGCGCTTGGGGCATCAGGCGGGCAATTGAGGCCTTCCATGTTTCTTCAAACTCTAAGGCATATAGAAAAACCATGAAATACTACATATTAATTATTTTTTTGAAAAATAAAGACATACACATATCGAAGGAGATAGTAAAAGCAGGGGAAAAAAAAGTTGAGGTGCAAAGGAAATTGATGCGCAGGACAGTCAAAGTTCAAAGAGAAAATAAAGAAATTGAAGGCGACAACTACGGTTCAAGTACGAGAACTATATTGACGCCCACATCTCAATGGCAATGTTATCCCTAAGTTCCACCCATTGCATGTTTTCCTCGCGTTGCTCTCGTTGTGAGCGAGATTGCGATAGAACAAGATGCTCTTCTTGCATGTTTCTATCATGTAAAAATCGGTCATTTGGATCGATTCCAGCGATATAGTTGTGGATGATGCAACATGCAATGACTAAGAGGACTTGGGTCTTGTGCGGGGAAAAAGGGATGAGATGTAAGGATTTTTGAGATCGATTCTTGAGAATAGCAAATGCTCGCTCAACTCTCGACCTTAACATAGAGTGCCTAAGATTGAATAATTCCTTGTGATTTACTTGCACCCGTCCATTGTGTTCTTTGAGATGGTATGTAACCCCTCGATATGGGGCTATAAAACCATTCATAGTTGTATATCCCGCATCTACAAAGTAGTACTTCCCTACAAGAAACACTAACATTAAACATAGCGCATTTAACTTTGTCAAAACAAAACAAGTTAATGTTGACAACCTTCTATTAATTTCAAACCCTCGAGGCTGAGTCGCGATAGTGCATCCCTAAGGGACGGTGAAATGCGTTCAGCGGATCCTTCCCATCCGGCTAGCACATATGTGAATCTAAGATCGGGATTCATAGCGGCAAGTACATTTTGGGTTAGGCCTTTCCGACCCCTAAACGGGACAACTCATGAATTGGAACAGACGCATCTATGTGTGTGCCATCAAAAGACCAATACAATCCTCACAGAGGATAAAGAAATTTAATTTGAAACCTTAAAATTATGAATAATTCACCAATAAAATTTGTGTATGTTAAGTATCTTAAATTACCTTGAAAAAGGGATACCAATTAGGGTTGGTTTCAATCTCGGGGTGACAAGTGCCATTAGGGGGTTGAACATAATCATTGCGCAATCGCTGCTAGCTGCGTAGAAAGTATTAAAAGTACATGCTAATTGTTTCACCGGGCGAAGAAACTCTATTCACATGGTCCTATTCTTGGTGTTGTGACCCGACAATGTGTAAGAATATTTCAAGTTGTTCCTCAACGAGACATGTCTCGTATCGACAAGGAGGTGTGTGTCACGCTTACGAAGCCAAGTGCATGAAAGGGACCTCACGTCCATCCTAAGGTAACTAACACAATAGTCTCAGCCCACCTCGTAATATACGGTTCATATGCCTCTTTCTAGTTAGGTCCCTGAACAATGAAGGAATGGGACACCTTGATGTCCTAGGTAAGTGCAACTCTTCAACTAAAACGGCAACAATGACAACAATTGTTGCAAAAGCTGCAGGCGAGGGGCCTCGCACGCTCATCTATTGCCCAACTATCCATCTACACATTTTATGAGAAAATTATGACCCAGGTTTCTTATGTGATCCACTAGATATTAAATGAAGCCACATTAAACTATGAATATGGAAGTAAGTATCAGAATTAGAGAGCCATGTGAAAAAAAAATAACATACACACACAAATCCTGAGTACATCAAACATGGTATGAAACAAGTTAATGTTCTGTATGGGAGTATGATAAAAGATATGCAAAACTAGTGGATAGTGCGAAACAACATACAAATACAGTTATTAAAAAGAACAACACCATGAGAACATTATCAAAATGCAAACAAACTATTCACAATTGAAGCTGGATATTGTCATCAGACCTGGGAAGCAACATTAATTAAAAAAAAAGGAACAAGCATGCATATATATTAAATACACATGATGAATGGAATCAAAGCGGCGAGTTATCAAATGGGAAAGACCATGCAAATGTAGTTATTAAAGACAACAACACAATGACAACATTATCAAAACATCAAAACCATTTTCACACTTGCGATTTGGATATTGTTCACACACTTGGACAATACTATTAATACAAAACAAAAGAACAAGCATGCATATATATTACGTTAACATGATAAATGGAATCCAAAGCGATGAGTTAACAAATGTGAAACACCATGCAAATGTAGATATTAAAGACAAGAGTACAATGAGAAGAACATTATGAAAACATCAAAAACATTTCACAATTGACTATAAAGATTGTTCACACACATGGAAAGTAATACTAATAGGAACAACATGCATAGGCGTTGGGAGTAATATAGCAGTTTACAAGAAACACACTAGCACAATAACCAAGAATCATGAAACTAGAGGTTATTAAACACCGATAATGGTCGATAAGATTAAAAGTGGCATACATAAAGCGATTAGTGCAAATACTACTTCAAAAATTTATATAAGAAAAATGGTATGGAAATCATTTGCATCTAGTGTGATAGCAGATAAACCAACTAAAACAGCAAATAAACAAATGGGAAAATCATATTGCATCAATTTAATAGAAATGGAAAAAACAGGTAAAAAAGGATTATAAGCAATAAAGGAAGAAAAGCAAATCATAGTCATGATCATCATATAGGTAGTCAGAGGACTTGCTAGAGTGAGATCATGTCATAAGAACATGTTTGGTTAAGCATAGTAATCAAGTAAATAAGAACATAAATCACTATCCCATAAAAAAAAGAATGAAAAATACACATAATTGATGCTACACTAGATCATAAAGATGTGCTTTGTAAATAAACATAATTTATTTAATTACCATAGATACATAGCAACACATCGAGAAATAATCTTGGTAAATGCATATCGATGTAACAAAACATCAAAAAGCATAGATAAATGGTTGTAAAATCAGTTTAGTAGTTACCAAATCTGTAAGAAAACATTGGAAAAAGCAAAAGATAAATGTTGACCCCTTCATCCATCCAAGCTCTATAACAAAACAACAAAAACCAACAAATAAGTAACTATGAATGGCTTGATGTATCACGAGTTTTAAAAAGAAAAGAAAAACCAAAAACATAAGTGGTTAGATCATTTTGCAGATATATAACAAAACAACAAAAAACCAACAAATAAATAATAGAAAGCCAAAGTCTTCATGTATCAGCAGTTGTAACCCAAAAAAAGCAGAAGAAACAAAGTAAAAACCAAAACAGAAGTGGTTAGATCATTTGCAGATCTGTAACAAAACAACAAAACCAACAACTAAATAACTATGAATGCCTCCATGTATCACGGAGTTAGAACAGAAAAAGAAGAAAGAAAGGAAAAAAACATAATCGGATCTATAAGAAAACAACAAAAAAACCAACAAATGAACAACTATAAGCGGCTTCATGTATCACCTATTTGTAAAACAAGTGGAAAGAAAGAAAAAAACAGTGACAACATAAGTGGTTAGATCCATTGCGGATGTATAACAAAAAAATAAAAAAAATAAAAAAAGAAAAGCCAAAACCAATACATTAACGGGTAAAATCATTTTACGTGTATAGCAAATATATATAACATCAAAAAAACCAAAAAGGTACAGGTTAGAATCATTTCACTCATACTAGATCTATAACATAAATAAAAACAACAACTCATAATTGACTATAAATTCGTTTTATTTCCCAAAAAAATTTTTGCGGTAAAATAAAAAGACATCGACATGAAGACCGGACAATAGTACTACACATGGATTGAAGAAATCGATTCGAGAAACATGCGTGATGAAACCCCTAACAGCAAAAAATAATCGGAAATTTAACAACGGTGAAGACGCGGTGAAGAGGATGCTGTCTTCCTAACCTGCAAAGAGAAGAGAACAAACCGATGAAGAAACGGTGACCTCCTCAGGAGAGACGAGAAGGAACACAAGAGACGGCGAGTGAAGGGCTCTAGGCAAGAAGGCGAGAAGACAATGGGAAAACCCTAACGAAACCCGAGGAGGTGATATTAGAGAGGTCACGTGGGTTCGCAGGCCGAAAGTGGAGATATCAGCCAACAATACAAAAACCACCGAAGTGCGACTTCGGAGTTTTTTTCTCGGAAGTCAGGGGAAGTGGGGGTGTATTGGAGGTATCACATCATCATTTCACGGACCACTAAAAGTGAAACAAACAAATGGAAGTCAAAAGTCGAAGTCATGATTTCGGGTCACTTGACCTTAAATGAAGTCAACCAAACACGCCCTGAGTGAGAGAGGTGGCCTGATTGGTTACAAAGTGTATTACTTGCTCCCTCCTGTTCTTATTTATGTATTTATGTGTCCATTTTAAAAAGATCAACACAAATTAAAAATTAATTAAAAATCAATTTATAATCATCATAAAAATTATATCAACTTTTTCAAAAATTACTCTTATTTATTATTCCATTATAAATCTATTAATTTTTTTCTTTTTACCTTAATTATCTCTTTCATTCTCTTTTCAAAAATGAAAATATTTATTGAAAAAAATGTAGGAATAGTTAAACATAATTTATTTTTAGAGATACAAGGTTAAACATTTTAAAAATTTTTTTATTTTTATCTGCTATTTCATTTTAATTTTTAATTTTTATTTACTATTTTTGTTTTTTTAGTGTAAATTTATATAAAAGAAGTACCCAAAACCCCCTGGAAAGTTTGTATAATCCCATTTAATCACCCAAAGTATTGAGTTTCCTCACAGGTCCCTCTGTTTTCTTTTATTTACTATTCAACCCATTAGTAGTTGACGGAGAAAACGGAGGTGTTAAAATTCTGGTGAAATTACGCTAATACCCTTGAGAGAAAACATTTGAGAAATATTAATTGCCCATTATTTCAACCGGTTGAAAATGACACCACTTTTTTCCTTGGGAACCGTTTACGAGGACGGTTGGCTTGTGGAGTCATAGGGATTTGGATTGAAACCAAAATTTGGATATTATTATTATTATTATTATTATTATTATTATTATTATTATTATTATCTTGTTAAAAACTAAATTTGAAACATTGGTTTTTTTTTTATTTTGAAGATAATAAATTTAAAATTTATTTTTTTTCTAAATTTATAGTATTTTAATTTTGTTTAAAGATTACGATAGTTTTAAATAATATTTAATTATTATTTTATAAATAATTAATGGAATTGTTTTTAAGTTGGTTAATAAAACTTATTTTATTTTGTAAGAATACCAATTACTCTTAATAATCATTTCCAATTTCTTTACTTCTTTCTTGTTATGCTACCTTGCTATTTTTTTGTTATAATTTTTTATTAATAAAATTATGATTTATTCAACTTCATAAAAAAAATTCATTGCATATCTAATTAGACCGTTATTAAAAAAAATCCAAAAAATATAGTAAGTGTTTCTACAATTTTGAAGAATTATTGAATTTGTAATTTGGTTTTATTTTTTTATAATTTTGAAAAAATGGTTCATGCAATATATATATATATATATATATATAGATATATGTTTACTAACTATTTAAATTAAACTTTTCTTAATTTTAATGGTGTGTTATATACATGATGGAGGAGACAATGGTAAACTTAAACGCCGAACCTAAGATAAATCTATAGGGTTCTGACACTGGTACCTAATGTAAACATCAACATTACAAGAACTTTAGTATCCATATTATTTGTCATTTTTTTGTTGTTTATAAGTGACTATTATTGTTGTTTGTAATTACAAAATCAGTCATAAATTTGAAATGTACTCAACAAATGATGTACATCAAATGAAATGTTAAACAGGAAAATATGGACAATCCACAGGAAACATAAATAATACACACCAAAAAAAATAATATATACACAGGAGACAAAACTACTACACACTCAATAGAAATAATAAACACAAAATCAAATTACTACACAAGATGAAAACAATACACAGAAAAGAAAATTAAAACACAGGTATCTAATCAGCTATATAACAACATCAAAACATACACAGTTCGTGACATTTTAAGTGTGCACATGAAAGGGTGCGCCATTGCCCTGATGAGATGACGGACAGTGTGAAAAAACTATGATTCGGAAAGTCACCTCATATAATGTGTTACGGGGAGACCAGTTTCATAAAGGCGACGTCTATATGCCCGCTATTGAAATCACTCAAAGGAAAACAGGGAAGTGTGTCATCTTTCTGTACGAAATGTTTGTTAATTTTGTGTAATGAGTTGTTTCATGTGTATTGTAATAGTTTCAATTCATGTGTATAATACCAATATCTGTGTAATATATAAGCTTCCTGTGTAGAATCCTTGCTTCTTATATATAAAATGTAATTAATGTGTAGTGTTTCATTTTTATGTCTACATTATAGATTAACTGTGTATGATATGCTGGTAACATTGTATTTGTTCTGTGTTTGCTTGATTTGTAGTTCTTCAAACTTGTGTCAGCTAGTGACAAAGAGAATTGTTGACAGTTAGGAGATCGACAGCAAAAAAGAAGCTGCTACACACAACAAAGCCATTTGAAAGCAGTCATAATGTTGATGTATTCCGTATTCATGTGAACAATAACATTTTCATAACTTCAGTTTCCATATATGTACTTGTGTTTTTTTTTGTTCTTTGTGACTGAAAACATTGCATATACAGTTAATTAGAAAATCGGACTTAAATAAAAAATGTACAAAGAAAATAATGAAGATCAACAAAATTTACTAAACATGAAAAGTTAAAGATACATAGGAAATGTAAATAATACACACCAACCCAATATGACACATAGGAAATGGATATAATACACAGCAAACTGAAGCATACCACAAGAAGCCCGGTTTTCTACACATGAAACAAAAATAATACATAGTACTCCGAATATATACACAGGAAACAAATTTAATACACAAGCTGCACAACAACAACAAAACAGACACAATTCATGCTTATATTAGATAGAAACTAAACATGGTAACAGTTAAAAACAAATAAATTACATTAGCGTTTTGTATAGAATGTTCAGTCCGCTATGACTATATTACATGATCTACGATTATGTCTAGCTTGATGGTACCGCTATAATGTAAATAGCAGACATCGAAGGCTTGTGACTTGATTCTCTTCCTTCTTGGACAGTCAGACCGTTTATTTGATATTGGCGGCCGAATTCAAAGCTCTTGCTTATTGTCAGATGACTTGTCACTGTCAGAAAATCGAAGATATTGGGTTGGCATATGCCCGACGTTACCATTCAACTATGAATTAATCGTATACGTAAAAATGGATATTTGTGTCTGTTTGCATAATCATGGCACATGCATGCTTGTATGGTAGGCCATATACTTCCCATCTTCTGTAAGAACCCCGAAATTGGATGAAACGTATGGTATGTCAACAACTCTATACAATAATCGTTCTTTCAATTTCTGCATGACACGTTCAAAAACCCACTTCTTGCTTGCTTTTGGATGCGTTGTCGTACCGATGTCTCCACCGCAAATGTGAGTTAATTGAATTGTCTTCAGTTGGAACGTGCCTACATTTCTCTTTTTCGAAGCATGCACTCGGCATTGCCATTTTGAAGCAGTGCACCTTATAGTCAACAAGATTTTATCATTTTTTATAAATGAAAAGACAAAATTTTGTCTTATAGTTGTGCTTTGCAGGTAATCTTTGAAGTGGTATGCATTCTGAAATCATTGGCCAACTTTTAATGTCGACCCATCATGTATTTGGGAACACCCGACAATGTTGAACGCCCTAGAAGGAGGATGTTCGAAGAGAAAAAGTATCGTCATTGGGGTTCATGCTGTCTGAGAAGGATTCCTTGTGTTGTAATAAACAAAAAAACACAAAATACACAGGAACGGTGATTACTACAGAGGAAAAATTAATAATACATAGGAAACATATATACTACATAGAAAATAGGTATAATACACAAGAAATAATTATAATACACAAGAAAAGACAATAATACACAGGAAATGATAGGAATACAAAAGGAACGACAACTTAAACACAAGAACACAACCGAAAAATAACCAACGAATAGTGATCATTGTTGTTGTATACGATGGGGTCAATGAGTCCGAGTTTCCATCTCGCAGAAACCACTCACTCTCGATGGTAATATCCATGAAAAATTTGTTGAAACTATGGTATATATGATACATGCGCTGAAAACCGGGGTCACGCTTAATTGGGCAAAGTGTTTTGCATGAGTTACGTGTTACGAACTCAGCTCTCACTTGAGAAACATTCGAGGCCCCCAACGCATACATATCTCACCCATGACCCAACTCTTATGAGCTTAATGATGTTGAATTGAAGCATGCATCCTTATCCTTTGTATCGAACACAACACAAAAAGTTTTCATTGTTGATGGCATCTACATGAAATTTCAAAAAGCTTGTAAGATTCCATAGTCACAAAAACATGAAAAATAAGAAGAAGGTTGTAAGATTCCACACCCACAAAAACATGAAAAATAAGCAGCGGCAAAAGAATGAAAATTATTAGGAAGAAGAAGAAGAAGAAGAAGAAGAAGAAGATGATGATGATGATGATGATGATGATGATGATGATGATGATGATGAGGAAGAAGAAGAAGAACGTACGTGTTGACATTTTCAATGAGCAACCCAAACAAGTTGAAAAGAAGTTGAGGCTTCGGCAACCCAAGTAAGATGACAAAGAAGAAGTTGAAGAAAAATGAGAAGAAAAAGAGTGTAAAAAGGCAAAAGTATCGACAAAAACTTTATGTGCACATACATCACATTTAATGTGATGTGATTTGGAAGGAAAAACTTTTGCTTTTTGCCTTTTTCATTTAAGATATGGAAATTTGTGACATTTTGCATCCATTTAACTGATGGAAGAAAGACCAAAGATTAAAAAGAATTTGGCTTAAAAAAGGAGGGATCTAATTGAAAATGGAAAAGTAAGAGGGACTGCAGTGGAAGTTTGAAACTCTCTAGGGACTTTTAAGTAAATTTCCCAAAAATTTATTAAGGTTTGAAACGTTGTTATTTATCTATTGATCATCTATCAGTTTAATGAGTATTTTGGTTTACAATGCTTATTGCATTAGTTTGAGTGTGAGTTTTGAATTAAAACTATAAATGAAAATTCTTCATCTTGTTAGAGTATTCTTCCTCATTTCTTGTGACAACAAGTTAAAGTATTATCATTATAATAAATTGTATAATTTAGTTATACATCTAAATAAGCAAAATTAAGTTATACTATGACCATTACACTTACTGATTTGTTTCTCATTTAGAAACTATGCTTTTATTTTCACTAGTTTGAGGGAGTTGAAAAGTTATTTGGATTGAATGATAATGACGGAAGATAACATATATATATATATATATATATTAAATATTTTCCCTTATAGCTTTTTAAATTAAAAAAAAATGTTCTTGAAATCTCAAATTGTTTTACACTATATTTTAGTAAAGGCATTCTTTCTACAAGAAAAAAGAAATAAGAGTTTAAAAACATTACATAATTGTTACCAAAATATATATACGAAAACATAAGGTACGTTTATTGACCGACATCTTCATTATGATCTTTATAATTACTCATATTACCTCAACAAGTATATTATAGCACTCCTATACATTAAAATAAGATATCTCTACCTCCTATTTACCATAAAGTTATATGAAGAAAAATAAAGTTCTAATCATGCAAATTTATTAAATTACATAAGGTCAAATGTTACACCTTTAAATCATAAAGAACTTCATATGGTATTAAAAAAAATCTGAATAATAGTTTCATATTTATATGATTTTATCTGTAGTGTTGCTTGCTATTCCATGTGGGATATAACATTGATAAGGAGCATCTCAATGTTGTGTGGGCAATTTTGTCATCAAGATACCAAGGGACCTTTTTTTGGGGTTAATTATACACTCAAAAATAAGCATATTTAATAGGGATGCAAGTGTATGTGTCAATCGCGTAATAAAGTGTGCGTAAGTGCAAATTGTCGGTCGATAAGGAAGAAAGTGAATACTAGTAATAACTCTAAATCCAAAAAATAGCCTAAATGATTGAGTGTTGTGTGTGTGTGAATAAAAGCAACCAAATATAAAAAAAAAATATATGAGAAATAATAAGAGAGAAGTCAAAGAAGAAAGCGATATTTGGGTGTAACATCCCTTTAGGGTTATAAAGTGCAGAATAAAAGTCGTCTAGATATGCAATCCTATTTGAACTGAAAGGTTTCCCAAATTATACTAAACCCCGATTTCTCAGGCGAAGAGTAACTGAATTTGTGCAGAGCTGATACAAACATCCACACAATCACATTAACACTCTATGAAACCTTATTTTAGGCTAATAACAATCTCTTAAATAGATAATCTCCCAAAGAGAGAGAGAGAGAGAGAGAGAGATTACCCATAATCCAGATATAGAGCAGAAATGCGATTTCTCCTAAAATCCACTCCACATGATTGCAAAGAGCACGGAAATTGCCAATAACTCACTCGGGAGAATTGAGGGAGACGGAATCTCCAAAGTACCCTATACTCAAGCTTACAATTCCCTCTAATCACGATATGTCTATACTAGATGGGTATTTCTACTCGTTACGTAGCACATCAAGCATGATAGCTAGGGCTTTCACCTCGTTAGCAACTAAGCATTTAAATACACAATTAGATTCAAATAGAAGTGATTGCAATTAAGAAAATAATTACAGCATGAAAGATTCAACAACCAATGTCAAAGAAATAAACCCTAGAGTTTAACTACGCCCAAACATCTACAAATTAGCCCTCCATTAATGGAGGACAAACATCCAAGTTACAAATAATAGGAGTAAACATGCGGTCCAGGAAACCCCCTTTTCAAATGTGCCGATGAAGAATCACCCAAGAAACCCTTGACAAGTTTCCATGCAGCGCCAAGGTGAGCTTTGACGGCTATGATCTTAATCACTTAAACGTTGAGCCAAATCCCCCTTGAAATTGCTACTTAGGGTGTTGAGATTCGCCTTTTATCTTCCCTAACTTCACCTCTAAGAATCACCAGAATTGGATATCCTAAAAGCCCTCATTAGGCCTATTTATACACGGATCGCTTATAGGTCGCTTTGACAGGAGTAAGGACGATGTCGTAAAGGGAGCTAAAAGAAGATGGTTGTGAGCCTTACGAGAACACTTATGGCCGTAAGTCACATCTGTAAGGTTCTCTATATG
The DNA here is from genome assembly GCF_009730915.1 of Dioscorea cayenensis subsp. rotundata. Lineage (NCBI taxonomy): Eukaryota > Viridiplantae > Streptophyta > Magnoliopsida > Dioscoreales > Dioscoreaceae > Dioscorea > Dioscorea cayenensis. The sequence goes on along the minus strand of NC_052479.1, from coordinate 27,118,686 downwards.
TGTTACGGTCCAGTTTACGGCCGTAAGCGCTGGACCATAAACTTCATTATTCTACTTCTTACGACTATCCTTAAGGGCGTATGTTGCAGTGGTAAGCTCCTCTGGATGGTTCTTATGAGCACCCTTAAAGGCGTAAACCTTGCCTGTAAGGTCCTCTGAATTGGCTCTGAATCCCTCTTACAATCATAAGCATGCCAGCAAGGTTCTCTGAAATTTACTTATGACCGTAAAATTGGCCATAAGCTGCCCTTAAGCTACCCAGTTTGTTTTGTCCTTATTCTAATGATGCCGAGAGAGCTCCAACTTCATCGTTTGAGGTATGAAATGCTTCCTTTAGCTCTCTCTCATCTTGAAGCTCTGCCCTAAGCCTGTTAATGAGAAACACACTATATTTAGCATCAAATTCCACAATATGATTCTAATATATGCTGATTAAGTATACAAAATAATATGAAATACATGGACAATGTACACTCATCAATAGTTTGTATATGTCAAAATGCCTTTGTCCAATGGTATTGATCTTACTATGAAAGGATTTGGCTTGTGAGACTTTTATTCCTGAGTTCAAAATGTACTAGATGCAATGGTGATAACACGTCCTTGGTTGCATGTTCGGACTTGAATCCCAAACCCCGTGTTGGCCAAATGAAAGCTCACAGGTGGATCTCCATTGTTGCCTATGCACACGGCTATGACTGGCCTAACTCTATATGTGCTTGTCTAAAAATACAAGGGGGAAGAGAGGGTTATAGGTTGAATAACCCCATGTTAGCCAAATGAAAACTCACAGGCGGATCTTCGTTACTGCCCCTGAGGGGATTCTTAGTGTAGGACGAAAGTGTTTGTGGTGGGAATGATATCCATCTGTTTGTAGGAATGATAATTTCTATGTTTAATTTTAGATATCATTGTTTTGAATATTAGTTTATCTTGTATTTATTGAGTTAATTTTTTTGGTGAGGTTACTCGAACTTTGGTCTTGTTTTATTTTGATTGCCGAACTTTAATTTACATAAAAAAGGTTACTTATCTTTAATTTTGTTTTTCAGGGAGGCCACTCGTGAGTAACTCGATTCAGTTAGCTAATGTGGAGACTGCAAAAACATAGTCAGCTCAACTGAGACATATCAATAAAAGGCCATGTTATATAAGTCATCGTTGTCAGTAAAGGAACGCCACACCTGGCGTCTTCCTTCTTCCTCATCTTCACCCTCCACCCATTACAAAGATAAACACTAAAAGGTCGTTTGGTTCGTGGTAATGATATATTACCATATAACAAGATTGCCATGGTAATATAAATGGGAATGCTATATGGTTGGGAATATTGTGGTAGTATAATATAACTATGTTTGGTTGGGAACTTTTATTACCGGGAATAGTTCACTGCCGTGTTTGGTTGTTATGGGAATCAATTTGCTAAAATATAAAACGTTATAAGATTACCACGGTAATCCAAGATAGATACCAAATTTGGTGGAAAAAGGATAACCAACTTTCTTGGTAATATTTATAAATTGGTAATGTGATATTACCATCCAGATTACCACCGATGCAATGCCAAACGTGATAATATTTTTATATTGCCACGTAACACGTGGTAATCTTTCTACATTACCGTGAACCAAACTGCCCCTAAGAACTATCAAAATCCGACCCTAATAATCGAGCTATAAAGCTGAAAGCATGCCTCATTTAATAAATAAATAAATAGATATATAAATAAAATCCCAACACAAAGTCATCACAGAACAACAAAACGGTAGTAAAGCAACTGCTATATATATAACACTAGACTCCCAAGATCTCATAAATAGAATAGGTTGATGAACAATGGAAGTTCATAACTAAGCTATTAAACTTGTAACTTTTTTAAAAGGCAACACTGCGTCAAACAGAAAAGGCATAGCATGAAACTACTAAAATCTCACATATAACTATAAACTATTAATTAAAACCTCAACTTCTCTAATGAAAAACCAAGAAAAAGGCATCGTATATGAACTCTTTGTGATCAAACTCTTTTTGTAAGCTCTCTCTTCCAATTTCATTATCCTCTCAGCAAGCCCACACACATACTAATGAGCCTTTTTCTCCTACGGAGACAACCTAGAGATCTCTCCAACCCTCCACCTTTTCACAAAGAACTCCAAGATATCTCCATAATCCTTACTGGTATAAATACCAATCTTCTCTGAAACAGAAGATTAATGCTAAAAAAGCTTCTCATCTTGCCCATCAAACAGCAACACAACAGGCATGACTATCCATTCCCTTATTATCTCAGCCAATAACATCATTGTCATGTCTAGATCAACATCAAATAGCTTCTCAACAACCTTTGTGTAAGCCATCTAATGTCTCTTCTCTCATCTACAACAATGGTTCCACATATCTTAGCAAGTGTTACATCTCCATGAACTTTAGCAAGCCTCACCATATTCCTGTGAGATATAAACGTAGCTCTTTCTTGGGATGAAGTGTAAATGAATCTTAAATATGGACTGTTATCTGCTTGTGTGTCCTACATGTAAAACAATTTATAATCATTCAACCTAGCAATATTTGTAATGGGCGGAGGACAGAGGGTGAAGGATGAGGAAGAAGGAAAACGCTGACGTGGCGTTTCTTTGCAGACAGGGACAACTTATATGATATGGCCGCTTGCTGATGTGTCTTAGTTGAGGTGAATGTGATTTTTTGGCTGCTACGTCAGCGAATTGAATTTGATCACTTGTAAGTTACCTCCCAGAGAAACAAAATCAAAGATGAGTAATCGTTTTGATATAAGCTAAACTTCAATAACCAAAAATAAAACAAGATAAAAGTTCGATGACCCTCATACTCATATTTATTTGTTGGTCATTTCATTTATAATACAATACTCCTATATATAAATTTTGAAAAGGTGTGGAGTTTGGAGTGATGGTTTATTAACTACTTTAAAATAAGTGTGAAACATATATAGGAACTATCTTCTTTTACCTTATATATTGAATTTATTTTTTATTAAATGAAGATTCAAAAAGCTTTTTTTTTTTGGTGCATCACATTAGGTAAATAAGTAGTTATATAAATAATTATTTTTTAAAATAACTTACAAGAGTTAAATTATATTTAAACTTAAATCAAAGCCATAAATGTTTGTTTGTGTTGAGATGGGAAAACACAAAAATATTTAGAGGGAAGCATACCACTTATTAAAAGCCTGAAATGGTGTTTTACAATTTTTTATTAAAATAACCTTTGGCTATGATAAAAGATTTCAGAAAAGTTACTAATTATTTTCATCAAAACCAATATATATATATATATATATATATATATATATATATATATGTATATATATGGTCTTTAGCTTAAAAATAACGTATGCATAATAAATAAACAAGGATGGAGGAGCAATGTTGTCGACTCGGAGCCGACTCGGCCGAGCGGACCGGGCAGTGGAATCCCAGGATGGCCTGTATACCGATCGCAAGCTGCATAAAGCTTTAAAGAACGCGGCTCGGGTATTACCCTGTGCGAGGTATTAGAAAGCCGGTGTTAACCGGTGACTGAGATGATCGGGTCACAATAATGATACAATTTTAATAATTTATTATTATCGTGAAAACTACAAAATCACGTATATTTATTAATATTATAATTTATAATCAATAAATGGAATTACAATATATGTATATATTAGCGTTTAAAAATAAAATTTATTAATATGTTATATAATATCTAAATACTTTCTAAATTTAATTTTATATAAACAATAAATGAGTGTAATTCTTTATTATAAATATATATATAAAATATTCTAACTAAATATATATAAGAAAATTTAAAACAAAATAAAATCTCAATTGAAATTGTATGTCATACAATTTATTGATAAAACTGTATCACTTCTCCATATAAAGTTATAAGAACTAGTAAATTAAATTTCCTTACTCTATTCTCGATCAAAATCAAACTTTAACAGCAAAACAAATACATCGAAGGAGTTCAATAATTATATATTAATATATTAAATTTGTAAATGTTTAAAATTTAAAAATAAATGACTTAATTAGAAAACACTAATGGCATATAAGTGTCATTTATCAATTTAAATATCAAATTTTGAGTTAATTTTTATATTATAATTATAGTTTTAATATTATATTTGTTCATTATTAATTATTATAATATATATATTTTGTGTCGCTCGGTTCAGCGTGCCTCAGCCGCTCGTAACCCATCGACTGACGGCCTTAGCAAACGGGCTCGACGCCCGGGCCGGACCGACAACGCAGGAGGAGTGCTTACTTGACCTCAGAGCAAAGGTGAGGAGGCATTTTCTCAAATAATTTTTTATTTTCTATGCCAAAAGCTCCCCACCTTCAAATTTTATGATGCTAAACCCCACTCCCAAATAAGTTTATACATCAATACTAGGATCACAAAGGTTTTTGTTAATTTGGGACCAAACTACTCCTATTGGAGAGACTATGTAAACAAGGTCCCATTGGTTTCACTCACATGGAAGCATCCATTCCATGGCTTGAAAATGATCCTTAATATATGACTCCACTCTACACCATCAAGCAACCACATCTAACAACCAAATCAATAAAAGGTAAGAAAGAGAGAAACGGAACAAAGAAAGGTGAGAATGTTACAATGACAATGGCCATAGCTATAACTATTTTAAAAGTTTGTAGTTAATTTGTGTCCACCAAAGTTTGACATGGGATATTCCAGTCAATCCATTGTCGTTGTATTATTATAATTATGTGTCACCATAGATGATTTTCCTCCAACACACATTTATATTAACGATTATATTGCTTTATTGGTATCGGATCGGTAATAAAATGTCGTATGTTGTCCTGCCTATAAAAGCGATTCGCAACCTCTACTCAGCTACTAGGTGAAGGCTCGTCGCATTTTGAGTGATTAGCTACTATGTCTGCAGATGCAATGCTCGACACGATTTGTCCATTGTTCCATAATAATAATAATAATAATAATACTACTACATAATAATAATAATAATAATAATATTTAGAACTAAGATGAAAAGCATTTTAAAAAGATTCTTGATATGGCTTTTAAATAGAGTAAAATCCCTTTATACTCTCTCTCACTAGCTGAATGTACACAATTTTGCTGTATTAATAACTTCTTAATTTCTTTACCGAATGAAGCAATTAGAACTGAGATTTAAAATTAAAAAATCCTAATCAATTATATATGAAAACTAACATTCGTAAACAAAATTATGAAAATAAACTAGCGGATTAGTAAAGTTTTCCCAATATATTGTTTTTTTTTTATCAATGAGATAGATAAATCATGTTTTCTTAACTTAAATGAACATATATATATATTTATGGAGATTAGTTTAGAAAACTCTTCTACAAATTTATCAAATTTATTATCAAAGTTCTTAGGTTGAATTAATTAACTCTATTTCAAATGTAATGTACTTGGTTAATTTTTAGTGTAGAATAAAATATGTATACACCATTCTTTTATAGCTAAAATATAAAAAAACATTCTCTTTTATTGGGGGAAGTAAAATATGTATACACCGTTCTTTTATAGCTAAAATATAAAGACTCATTGGGAGAAGCATAATATTTTTATGAGTAAATACAGAATATCTCAGTCTTTTCTCAAAGCGGAATGTCAAATATAATAATTAAGATAATGCATAGATCAATTGAACCATTACGTAACAATTCAATTATTATTTATAAAAATCAAATAACAGTTAAATATTTTTAGATAGATCCTTCTACTCACTTTGTTCTTTTTGTCTCTATATTTTATTTTGATTTCATTTAGGTAATGTTTGTTTTGTGGTATCTGAAGTTAAAATTCAAAGATTCTTTGTTTACTTTGAGTTTTAAAACGCCAAGCGTCAAAACTAATTACTCCCACGGATGTATACATGAATAATATATGCATGAACACTTGCACATGCATATATACATATATATATATATATATATATAAACATACATAGGTATGTTTTACATATATGCTCTATACGTACATATACATATATGCAACCCATACATATATACTTATATAAATATGCTATATGCATATATACACACATATATGTACTTATACATATATATATATATGCCATATACATATACATATAATATCACGTGTTTTCCAATTCAAGGTTTACAAATCCTTCCAACAAACATAAAATCTTATAATACAGAATTCTGGGCCTGGCTACATCCTACCAAACACAAGTATTCGATCATAACGTAGCTTTGAAACCAAATATTTCAATTACATTTTAATCGAAAATTCATCGCATTAAGAATTACATCCAATCAAACGCCACTGCCTCTTTATTTTCGGACATTACAGTCCAACACTTGAATGATATAGTAGCATCATGTCGTCAACCCCTCATCTATTAACGCCAGATTCACACATGTGTGTCTACGTCCCACTCGAGAAAAATGGATTTAATTTAAAGCTCAACTCAAGAGGTGAGTGTAAGCGTTAAGATATTAATTTTAAACTTATGCATGTCCGGATACGAATCCATCACCATTATAAGTGTTACAAAATGATTAGTATTACAAGAATTTTCTAGAAAATCCAATTAGAAGAATGATGCTTCTATATTATATATAAAGAAGTAAAAATATTATATGAAAAATAAGCAACCATTTGATGATAAAGGGAACAAAATGGAGAATATTAATGCGGTAAAGTTATAGCATAGATTCAAACCTATTCTTATCAGATTGGCTAAAATTTCAAACGAAAGGAAAATCTCAAAAAAGAACAACATATCCATGATAAATATATAAGCTAAAAATAAATTAATTAGCAATAGAATAGAAGCAAAGAATCATTCATATAGTGCGACATGTAGGTTGAGAGAGAATAACAAAGAGAGAGATTGACAACAACACTGTGAAGAGAGAAAAGCACAGGATCATATACAATGACCAAAATTTTGTACGGGTATTTGGTGAGGTGAGAAGAAAAGTTGGTATTTTATAAAATTTTTAGGGATATAAATGAGCTCGATGGCTCAAATTATACTTAGTATTATTCCGATCAACGATATAATGATCAAAGATCCAAATCACACCTTTTTTTACCTGACATTACACTTTTTATTATTCATAACAATTACGTAGTATATGAAATGTTTGTACATAATGAATTTAGCAACGTCAGAGATTATCATCCCATATATAAACTTTTTTTCATATGTTATTTTTCATGATCAGAGATAGTTTTAGATTTTTTTTACATAAACAAAATAGTAATTATTATTATTATTATTTTGTTAATGTGGATGAGCCTTCTAAACACATATTTTTATTATTATTATTATTATCCCTCAATCATAGGTTGGGAGGGTGACCTCCCATATAAAAAGTGGCGTTTAATGGCTAGTTGTTACCGCACTCTGAAATACATATATATATTACTACCATCAATTATATAATAAGAGAAAATTTAATTTTTAAATCTCATTTATAGGAGTTAAGTGCTTTAATCGCCAGTTATTATTGCATGGGTATTGATTTTGTTGTTGTAGTAATGCAATGGAGAGAGAGTTCAGGTGTTAATATTTTCAAATTTTTTTTTTTTTTAAGTGTTTGAGTTCATGATTTTGATTGTTTGAGGGGAGAAAAAGTGATCATATATATGCTAAGAATATTCTCTGAAAAAGATTAGTTTCTAATGGAGAAATGATGTGGAAGTGAGGGTACATGCACCATAATGAGTTTGCTTTTTGTTTCTTTTTGTTAAAACAATTCATGTATGCCCTATCTCTTTTATCATTGAAGTATCACTTTCTTGTGGAAAATGTGTGGAAATAACCCTAGGTTGTTTGAATTTATTTAATTTTGTTGCAACAAAATAAGGTATCAATTTTGCTCTATTGAATATTCTTTGTGTTGAGGAATATATCCACAAATTTTGTGAAATTAAAGAAAAACAAAAATCAGAAAAAAAATCATACTGGAAACACAAATATTTATGCATTTTAACAATTAAATTTATGTTTTGTATTGAGATCTTCTAACTTAGCTTGCGTCTCATCCATACTGATCTCTCTCTGGATTAATATAGGTCACTGTTTTGAATTTATTTCATTCTCGTTACCAAATTTTACTGATCAGAGGTTACTCGATTTGATTTCGTTTCACCGAGGTTGCACCTGCGAGTGATCATGATCCAGCGTCGCCGACGTGGATGTTGAAACACGCTGCAGCACGCCCGCCACGCCCCGCGCCTCGAGATAGAGCTCCACTGCAGCAGTCCCACCGCCCATCATCATCGAGTTGATAATCGTTGATACTAATCGAAAAACTTAGTGACCAAAATGAAATAACATCAAACTGTTCGATAACTCGTCACACTTAAATTTGTCATGGAAATATATTTTTGTCATTTCATTTTCGGTCACTCAAGCTTTTCATTTAGTATCATCAAAACGGTTACCAACTTTGCAGATGTGGACAAGTCTCATCGACGTGATACGCCGGGCCGATATGGAGGCTCCATCTCGCGGACTTTAAAAGACGTGGCGAAGTCAGCCGACCGTCGGCATCACGCCGAGTAGCATGGATGTGGTCACTCGCGAGTAACCTCCCCGCCAAACGAAATCAAACTTGAGTAACCTTTCTACGATATAAAATTAAAAACTTGGTAATCGAAGAAATAAGTTCAGCTGAAAGCGACTCATCATTAATCCTCTCTTTTCTGCTACAGTAGTTAGTAAAGAAAACTCTCGAAAAGAAATAAATCAAATAATAATAAAATACAACAATTTTACAACTTTTTCCAACCCTAAAATAAACTTTCTTCCCAAGGATTATTATACTATTTTTAAACTTTAGAATGCATCAAAATAGGGTAAAAGTTTTTTGATAGACCACTAAACTATGAGTCTGTTTTAGGATGCAAACTTCGATTTGAATCAAAACGACACTCAAACTTCAATTTTATTTCACCGGTAGTCACCGAAAGATTTTTGGCCTTTTTATCATCGTAATTGCCGGTACCTTGTCATCATATATATGATATACATCGTCTGCTGAATGATAATTTTATCTCAATTGTCGATCACTGACATCACATCATCAAAAATAGACAAAAATCTATCGGAATAATCCTCTAGTGAAACAAAATTGAAGTTGAGTAACTACTTTTGATTCAAATTGGAGTTTGAATCTCAGTCATAGTTTGAGACTCCTATATTTACTCTCATCAAAATGAGAGGAGAACTATTGTTGATGTCAAGCGATTTCGCTGTTGATGCAACAACCAAGTCTCTCCACTTTGCTTTCACAGGATGAGGATCAATGGGGTAAAGGAATCATCAAGACAATTCTTGTTCCATGTGCAGTAACTAGTCAAGGCTGCGCAGCATGGAGATCAATTGGAGCCCGCGACTTTCACCTCGCAAATTGGATACCATCAAGAGTCTCATGGCATGAGAGATGAACAATCCTAAGATCTGGTCATTGTCCATCTGAGTCGTAAATCGGGCCACCGTGTCTCTAGCCACTCGCGTGTCTTAACCACCATCGAAATCCTTAGGTTCACCGCTTACCATGGATAAGGAAGCTCCCAGCCATGGTCGATGAAGATCTAGAGTAAGTGGTATTTTAATTGCTTTTTAAGCTGTATATGTTTCTTTGTGCTGTCGCCTATTTCTGCTTTTCTCGTTTCTTTTGTTCCTAGTGCAACTCTAAGGACTCTTTGTATTCTGCTCTATTATCATTAAAGATAG